>NC_041386.1:663551484-663553124 GCF_002162155.2 Triticum dicoccoides | reverse complement strand
GGACAATTTCTTATAATGAGAAAAGAGCTCCCGAGGACACATGGGAATTATTGTCAAGCAAGTTTTCATCACGCTCATATGATTCGCGTTCGGTACTTTGATAATTTGATATGTGGGTGGACCAGTGTTTGGGTACTACCCTTACTTGGACAAGCATCCCACTTATGATTAACCCCTATTACAAGCATCCGCAACTACAAAAGAAGTATTAAGGTAAACCTAACCACCGCATTAAACATATGGATCCAAATCAGCCCCTTACGAAGCAACACATAAACTAGGGTTTAAGCTTCTGTCACTCTAGCAACCCATCATCTACTTATTACTTCCCAATGCCTTCCTCTAGGCCCAAATAATGGTGAAGTGTCATGTAGTCGACGTTCACATAACACCACTAGAGGAAAGACAACATACATCTCATCAAAATATCGAACGAATACCAAATTCACATGACTACTAATAGCAAGACTTCACCCATGTCATTAGGAACAAACGTAACTACTCACAAAGCATATTCATGTTCACAATCAGAGGAGTAATAATATGCATTAAGGATATGAACATATGATCTTCCACCAAGTAAACCAATTAGCATCAACTACAAGGAGTAATCAACGCTACTAGCAACCCACAGGTACTAATTTGTGGTTTTGATACAAGATTGGATACAAGAGATGAACTAGGGTTTTGAGAGGAGATTGTGATGGTGAAGATGTTGATGGAGATTGACCCCCTCCCGATGAGAGGATCAGTGGTGATGATTTCCCCCTCCCAGAGGGAATTTTCCCCAGCAGAATAGCTCTGCTGAAGCTCTAGATTGGTTCCGCCTCGTGGCGGCGGAATTTCGTCCCGTAAGCTTGCCTCTGATTTTTTTTCCATGGTAAAAGCCTTCATATAGCAGAAGAAGGGCATCGGAGGGTCACCAGGGGGCCCAGGAGACAGGGGGCGCGCCCAGTAGGGGTGGGCGCGCCCCCCACCCTCCTGGCCTGGGTGCGGGCCCCCTCTGGTAGTTTCTTCACTCAATAATTCTTATTAATTCCAAAAATAACTTCTGTGGAGTTTCAGGATTTTTGGAGCTGTGCAGAATAGGTTTCCAATATTTGCTCGTTTTCCAGCCAGAATTCCAGCTGCCGACATTCCCCCTCTTCATGGTAAACCTTGTAAAATAAGAGAGGATAGCCATAAGTATTCAGATATAATGTGTGATAACAGCCCATAATGCAATAAATATTGATATAAAAGCATGATGCAAAATGGACGTGTCAACTCCCCCAAGCTTAGACCTCGCTTGTCCTCAAGCGGAAGCGAAAATCGAAAAATATGTCCACATGTTTAGAGATAGAGGTGTCGATAAAAATAAAATACGGACATCAGGGCATCATGATCATTCTTATAATAGCAACATTAATAGATTTTATCATATGATTTCTTATGCTCAAGTAATGATCATTTCACAATGTCAAGTATGGTTCAAAAACTTTATTGGGAACTAGCAACCTATAATCTCAGTCACTGAAGCAATTGCAATTTATCATAACATCAGAAAGAGTCAGGAATAGAGCTTTTCAGCAAGTCCACATACTCAACTATCATATAGTCTTCTACGATTGCTAACACTCATGCAGTACTTGTGGTTATGG
>NC_041386.1:663545209-663550200 GCF_002162155.2 Triticum dicoccoides | reverse complement strand
ACTCAATCCATAGGTAGGTATGATGGACTCTCATGGCAAAACTGGGTTTAAGGATATTTGGAAGTACAAGTAGTATCTCTACTTGGTGCAAGGAATTTGTCTAGCATGAAGGCAAGCTCAACATGTTGGGAAGATCAATGACAATATACTGTAACTGAGATGTGAGAAAACATAAACCATTACGTTATCTTCCTTGTCCAACATCAACTCTTTTAGCGTGTCATACTTAATGAGTGCTCCCAATCATAAAAGATGTCCAAGATAATATATTTGTATGTGAAAATCTCTCTTTCCTTATTACTTCCTATTAACTGCAACGATGACCAAAATTACGTTTGTCAACTCTCAACAACTTTTATTCCTCATACTTTCTATGTGTGAAGTCATTACTGTCCATAAGATCAATATGAACTCTTTTATTCTTTTTATTCTTTCTACTTTCTCAAGATCGTGGTAAGATAGCAAAGCCGTTGACTCAACACTAATCTTTATTATAGATAGCTCACGAACTCGATTACATAAAGAGATCACAAAGAAAAACTCAAAACTACTTGATACTAAAACTTCAATCTACTAGATCAAGATAATACTAAAAAGATCGAACTAAATAAAACGGTAAAGATAGGAGTGTGACGGTGATACGACCGGGGCACCTCCCCCAAGCTTGGAAGTTGCCAAGGGGAGTGCCCATACCCATGTGATTATATCCTCGGAGGTGGTGAAGTAGGAGTTGTTGATGATGTAGGCTTGTCGTCCATCTTCCAAGGCATAGGCTCACCATCATATAAGGATGATCGAGTCTCCGGGATCCTTAAATCTACAGCCAAACTCATCCTCTTGAATCTATATTCATACTCATAGTTTTGGTTTTGCAGGTCGTAGATCTGGGCTTGGAGGTGCTCGATTTTCTTTTGAATCTTGAAGATGGTCTCCCCAATGACATTGGCATCTAGCTTGTGGTTGTTGGTGAACTCCGTGATCATCATCTGGTTAGTGTTGAGTCCACGCTCCACCATCCCTTGGCACTTCAAGACTTGTTGCTCCATGGCTTCGAGCTTTGTCTCCACACTTCCGGTACGCCTTGGTCCCTCCACATCGCGGATGTGTAGAACCCCCTCACGCATCTCAATGGTTTGGGGGTGTTGCAGCATCTCCGCGAGATAGGGGTTGATAACCCTCTCGAAAAACTTGTCCTTGGGAGTGCTTGGAGACATCATGATGCTCTAGATCTGTCAGGAAAATAGCTCGAAATGAAAACAGAGGATATTTGCGTGATACGGTGGTCAAAGCCTTCGGGAGATTATATAATGAATTTTTACCGACCAAAATACGTAACATGCAAGAAAATAGAGTCCGGGTGGCACACGAGGTCCCTCCAGCCTCGTGGAGGCCTCGGGTCCTTCCCGGACTACTTCTTTCTTTCCAAAATTCTTAAATATTCCAAAACGGATAAAAATTGCCATTAGAATTGTTTTGGAGTCAGTTTACTTACCGTACCACATACCTATTCCTTTTCGGAGTCTGGAACATTCTAGAAAGTGTCCCTTATTTATTCCTCCAGGGTTACGGTCTCAATAATATTAGTTTCAACATTGATAGGATTACCTGAGATATAATGTTTGATTCTTTGACCGTTTACCACCCTCGGACTTGTGCCTTCGAAGTTGTTGATTTTTATGGCACTGGAATGATAGACCTCCTCGATAATGTAAGGACCTTCCCATTTAGAGAGAAGTTTTCCTGCAAAAAATCTTAAATGAGAGTTGAATAATAACACCTACGTTAAACTCGCGCTTTTGTATCCTTTTGTCATGCCAGCGTTTGACTTTTTCTTTGAATAGCTTGGCATTCTCATAGGCTTGGGTTCTCCATTCATCAAGTGAGCTAATATCAAATAACCTCTTCTCACCGGCAAGTTTGAAGTAATAGTTGAACTCTTTAACAGCCCAATATGCTTTATGTTCAAGTTCAAGAGGTAAGTGACATGCTTTTCCATAAACCATCTTATACGGAGACATACCCATAGGATTTTTGTATGCAGTACTAGGCCCATAATGCATCATCAAGTTTTTTGGACCAATTCTTTCTAGATCTATTTGCAGTCTTTCGCAAAAATAATTTGAGCTCTCTATTACTCAACTCTACTTGACCACTAGACTGCGGGTGATAAGGAGATGCGATTCTATGATTAACATCATACTTAGCAAGCATCTTACGGAAAGCACCATGAATAAAATGTGACCACCACCAAACCAATCTTACATCCCAAGCCGCTGTGCTCAAACTAGAACATGGCCCGATGCCAAAACGCATGCATGGGACGGCTGATGTCGATGGGATGATCGCATGGGACGGTCAGGACGCACACATGGGAAGCACGGATGGACGAACTTGAACTCCAACTCGAACAATGTTGCCGGCCAGAACGCACGCATGGACGCACGGGCGGAGCTCACGCATGGACGCACGACCAGAACACAAGCATGTCACGCATGCACGAGCTAGCTACTCACCTCCGGCCGGTGCCACCCCAGGCTCGACCGCTTTCAGCCCCTTGTTAGGTCACCCAAGGCTTAACCGCCTGCTCCGACGCCACTCCTGCCAGCTGTTGCCGAGCTCTTCAGCCTGCTCGCTGCTCGAGTGCTACGCCACCAGGCCGCCTGCTCCGGCATTGGCCGGTTTAGGGTTTCCCTCAAAACTGACTCGAAAACTGCAAGTCTGGGTTATACAAGGCAAATATACGGGGTCTTGCAAAAAAAAATTCAGGATCTCCTGTTTTACGGGACTTATTCGGTGGGTTTTTTCAACCTATACTGCAAATTTAAAGGTTTGATCATTTTTATGGGATCTGCTAGAGATGCTCTAATTGTGGCGCCACAGCAGCATGCATAAATGAATAATTCACATTTTTTTTATAAACATGAATAATAATTTTTATTTATAATTTGAAAATTAGTATATAATAAGTTTAATGATGGATTATTATAAATATAAATATATTCAATATATGAATATAAATGTACATACACTCGAAAAAATCATCTCATATGTAACAAATGTTTCTGCATGCAAATAGAAATATTCATACATTTGGAAAAAAATACATGTTTCGAATACTTCTGAATTTTTCTATAAATTTGTGAGAAATTGTTCATATGTGTTAGAAATATGTGCTCATGTAATTTTGAACAAATATTTCAATATTTCTACATATATAATAAAACAAATGGAATATATAAAAGTGGAAATAAACCAAAAGCTAAACCGAAATAATAAAGCAAAAGAAAATGGAAAGAAATACTTGTTTCTTCTCTTATAAGAAAATTAAAGGACAATAGAAACCGCGTTACTTTGCTGGTCCATCAAAAGAAATACGTGTTTCTTTCTATTATAAGAAACACATAATAATTAGTATTTTCCTAAAAAATGTAATAATTAAAATAATCCTATTCCGACATGAGAGCGTGACTCTCAAGCATTCTGGTTTCATATTATATATGCACACTGCCGCCTGCGCGATTATTCCCGTCGCTTTCCCTACAATCCAATCCAGTTTCATTTCGCCATCACGTACTACGTTGCCGGCGGCGAGGAACCGGTCAATCTCTCTCCAGTGCTATTGCCAGCTAGCTTGATGGCGTCGAATGCCATGGACATGGCCGAAGACCTGCCACAAGGAGAAGAAGAAGGTCTTCCGGACGTTCTAGTCGCATACGTCGCCGTGCATGGCCCACCTATCCGCCAAACTACTCTCGACTACCTACTAGAGCTAGGCGCCGCGGTGAACGCGGCCGACATCGCCGCACTCGTCGACGTCGCGGGCGACGTCGACCCAGCCTTGGCAGCGGCAGTGGACGAGGCGCTGAAGACGGTGGACGCGCTGTCAGACGACCAAGGCCTCAACTGCCCGATCTGCTTGGAGGAGGACGACAAAGCGGCTTGGAAGGAGACGCCGTGCGGGCACCGGTTCCACGGGCGGTGCGTTCAGAGGTGGCTGCAGGCCAAGGGGAGCTGCCCCATGTGCCGGCACCAGGTGGTGACGATTCCTGCCGCTGATGATGAATCGTACGTATACATATCTCTCTCGACGGAACATGGCCAGGATGTTAGGGACTCCGGCGCAATGGAAATTGATGCTGCTTCTTAATCGACAATGCTAGACTTATGCAAATTTCCTTGCGTCTGCGCTTTGGGATATGATGTCGATTACGAAGTGTAATCACAGAATTGTTCCATCTTGTTATGACATGTTAATTATTTGGCAAAGAAAGTGTTCTATCATCCAAATTGTTCCATTGTATTACTGCTTTCTAGGCTTTCTAGCCATGGAAGTACAATTGTTCACGTTTCTCCATCTTGTTCCACCTTGTTAATTATTCGCAAAGTAAGTACTCTATCATGTTGATTACTCTCAAACGGTAGTAGATTTGAGCTGTAGCCTAGGTCGAAGTTAGGTACCAGGCTCAAAATGGAGTGATGTTCTGATCGAGGTCAGTTTCAGTGAAAAAAATGTGGGGAAGTTTCCTTTTTCTTTTTCCTTTTTTTTCGCGGGGGATGTGGGGAAGTTTCAATGGAAAGCGGGGGCTAAGAAGACCTTACGTAGGAACTCAATGGATGCATCAGTTACCTTACCGGACGTATTGTTTTGTTGCAAAAGAGTCTACCTGGAACAAGTATACAAGATAATATGGAGTAGCATGGTCACACACACTGTTAAAACCATTGCTTGGCAACCCAAAAATAAATAAACATTGCTGGGCGAGTTGCTGTTAACTCTCTCCCAACATGGAAGAACAAGGACAACACTAGTAGAAAAAGAGGCTTCCGTCCAGCCTCATTAGTCGCGAAACTGTAGGAACCGCGACTAATGAAGTCTTCAGTCGCGGTTCGGCAGATGAACCGCGACCAAATGCCTGGGCCCAGGGCGCTCGCGGGCTTTAGTCGCGGTTGGCCAGGCCAACCGCGACTAAAGGTGCCCAAAGGCCTTTAGT
>NC_041386.1:663542881-663543780 GCF_002162155.2 Triticum dicoccoides | reverse complement strand
CATTGCGTTATAAGATCAGAGGCGATGACCCTGGTGACGATGTTGAGGGCCAGAAACCCAGGAAGAGGGTTCCCGCCAAGGTGATGTGGTATGCTCCTATAATACCACGGTTGAAACGTCTGTTCAGGAACAAAGAGCATGCCAAGTTGTTGCGATGGCACAAAGAGGACCGTAAGTCGGACGGGGAGTTGAGACACACCGCAGATGGAACGCAATGGAGAAAGATCGACAGATGGTTCAAAGATTTTGCAGCTGACGCAAGGAACATAAGATTTGCTCTAAGTACGGATGGCATGAATCCTTTTGGCGAGCAGAGCTCCAGCCATAGCACTTGGCCCGTGACTCTATGCATCTACAACCTTCCTCCTTGGTTGTGCATGAAGCGGAAGTTCATTATGATGCCAGTGCTCATCGAAGGTCCGAAGCCACCCGGCAACGACATCGATGTGTACCTAAGGCCATTAGTTGATGAACTTTTACAGCTGTGGGGTGGTGTCCGTGTGTGGGATGAGCACAAACAAGAGGAATTTGACCTACGAGTGTTGCTTTTCGTAACCATCAACGATTGGCCTGCTCTTAGTAACCTTTCGGGACTGTCAAATAAGGGATACAATGCATGCACGCACTGCTTACATGAGACTGAAAGTGTACATTTGCCAAATTGTAAGAAGAACGTGTACCTTGGGCATCGTCGATTTCTTCCGAAAATTCATCCAGTAAGAAAGAAAGGCAAGCATTACAACGGCAAGGCAGATCACCGGCCGAAGCCTGCGGAACGCACTGGTGCTGAGGTATTTGATATGGTCAAGGATTTGAAAGTCATCTTTGGAAAGGGTCCTGGCGGACAATCAGTTCCGAAGGGAGCTGACGGGCACGCAGCCATGTGGAAGAAGAAATCT
>NC_041386.1:663490368-663536956 GCF_002162155.2 Triticum dicoccoides | reverse complement strand
GATATTGAATATATATTGTATATTCCTCTTGAATTCTTTTTGGTTCTAATTTCAAATTTATTTGAAATTGTACATTCATATGCATGTATGTAGTACCGTAG
Organism: Triticum dicoccoides; assembly: GCF_002162155.2. Taxonomy (NCBI): domain Eukaryota; kingdom Viridiplantae; phylum Streptophyta; class Magnoliopsida; order Poales; family Poaceae; genus Triticum; species Triticum dicoccoides. The sequence goes on along the minus strand of NC_041386.1, from coordinate 663,536,855 downwards.
AATATATGAAACTCCTTCGAAATTAAAATAAAGCACAAAAGAAATAAAACAATACAAATTAAACAGAAAACAGGTTTAAGGGGGGAGGTTTAGGGGGGGGGGCTAAAACCCTAAACCTGCGGCGGCCTTTAGTCGCGGTTGGCCAGAAGAACCGCGACTAAAGGTCCTCCGCCCCGACGGCCACCTGGCGCCCACGTGGATGGACCTTTAGTCGCGGTTCTTAAGCAACCGCGACTAAAGGGGCGGGGCCTTTAGTCGCGCCCGGTCGGTCGCGGTTGCGCAACCGCGACTAATGGCAGTTGCGAACCGCGACCAAAGGCCTTTTTTCCACCAGTGCAAGCGAGGTCTGGAGGTCTCAAGCATTTGCCCAATCTGTGGTACTGAAACAGGGGACTGTTTCCATGCCCTTTGTCGTTGCCCACTGGCCATTCAATTATGGGAGTGTATGTCTGAACTCTGGCGCTTGCCGAAACTCAAAGATGTGACAAAACAGGAGTTGAGTGGCTACTTGAGATACTACACCCATTGGGAGATGTTGAGCGAGCTATGACTCTGTTCACCTTTCGGAGTTGTTGGCATAACCGTAATGAGCTAGTTCATGACAAATTACCACTGCCAATGGACGCTTCTTGCAGATTCTTTTGCAGCTACCTGGACTCACTCATTGCGATAGCACAAGATTCGATTTGTGATCCGACCAAAGGGAAGGCGTCAATATCTTATGGTCTGAAATCAAAAGTTCACATCAAATATCAAATGTGTTACGGTTAATTATCCTTTTGCCCTCAGTGGTGTCCATGTGCTCAGTTTTGCCCTTAGATACGAATTCTGCTCTGTTTTGCCCCTAGTCCATGCGCAGCTACTATGACGAGGCCAAACGGCCAGATTTTAGTCCATTCCGTCCGCTGGTGTTAGTGGTTGTGGCTCCGGAGCTTACACGTGGGACCGCTTGGACATGGGTCCGGAGCTGACATGTGGGCTCGTGCAACAAAATCCCAAATCATTCGTAGGGTTCTAGCCGGCCGAATCGACGCCCGCTCTGCCCATCAGCCGGCCGGCCGTCCTGCGCCGCCGCCACCACCTGCGCCGCAGCCAACATGTGCCCCGCCACCAGCTGCACGGCCTGCTCCGCCGCTACCGTCCTGCGCCGACGCTCCGCCGCTACCTGCTCCGCCCGCCACCTTCCTGCCACGCCACGGGTGGGGCGCCCGCCACCTGCTCAACCCGCGGAGCGGCCTCCTTCCGTGCGCCCGGCCGGAGCACTCAAAGGTGTGGTGCTGGTGGAGCTGTTTGAACAAGGAGGAAGAACCCCAGGACGAAATGGCGAGCAGCGGCGACCCCGGAGTATTTGGCGAGGCAGGATCATGTCGGAGATCCGCCGCGTCAGCGACTGGGTCCCCGAGTGGTAAGTCACGCCTCCTGTTTAGATTGAGCTTAGTTGTGCATTTGAGCAGTCGATTCGAGTAGGTTTGCCCGATTAGTGTGCTGATTGCGTCTCTGTTTTTCGTCGGTTAGGATGGAGTTGCGGTTTGCTTTCTTGGTGCACATTAGAAGGGACCGGTGCATGTTCAATGCAAAGAATAAGAATAAATTTCAAGGAGGTTTCAATTATTGGTTGCCAATGGCTAGTAATTGGAGTTTCAGACAAGTTGGGGAGGTAGTTTGTAGGCAATATCCTTGGGGTTTGCTTGATGAAGTGGTATAGAAATACTCTGATGGGGAAAAGAAATGGGTGACAGTTAGTAATGATGAAGAGCTGCTACCATGTTTGCTAGGCATAATGAGAAAGAGAATTTTCATGTGAGGATGCAAATTGATGTGCTTAAGCAGGCATTTGGACCTAGGATGGCGGGTGCAACATCTCAGGGACAACCAAATCGTCATAATGGCATCTCTAGCCAAAACAGTTCAGTTAGTGCACGACGACGTGGTGGCTCGAGAAGCGTGGGCACCGACAGTAGGGTCCCCCTTGAAGTGGAGCCTGATGAATACAATTCTGGGGTTGATGAAGAGAAGCTATATTCTGATGTTATTCAGAATTTACGATGGGCACCTCGGGCTGAAAACCAAGATGAGGCTCACAATACAGTCCATGTGGATGATGACGTGGTGGATGAGGACGAAGATCTTGCAGCTGTTGAATGGGACCCTTTTAACTCTCATATGGAAGAAGGTACCGTTTTTGCATCCATGACTGAGTGTAGAAATGCACTTGTGACATACTGCATCAAGATAGAACGTACTTTCAAAGTTTACAAGAGCGATCAAGTAGGCTACAGAGTGCACTGTCCGACTGAGGGTTGTCCATGGAGGATGCTCACATCTAAAATGCGAAATAGTACGAATTTTTAGGTCAAAGTGAACCCTTTTAAGCACACATGCCAGGAATCAACCCTTAGGAAGGATACAATCAGTAGAGCCAAGTCAAGATGGATGGTAGAAGAAGTAAAGAAGTGGGTGAAAGAAAATCAGCAAGTGGGTCCAAAGGAATTGCAGAAGAACATCAAAGACAAGTTCAAGATAGATTTACCATACATGAGGTTGTTCAATGCTAAACAACATGCTATGGATTCTATTTATGGTAACTGACAGGAAAGTTTTCAATTGTTGTATTCATTCAAATGTGAAGTTTAGAGGACCAGCCCAGGTAGTATTGTAGATATTGACTACCACACCGTGGAGTAAACATTCAGGGGAGTGACAAAGACAAAGGAATGCTTTAGGAGGGTTTTTGTCTGCTTTGAGGCTTGTCGCTAGGGTTTCTTGGCAGGCTGCAGGCCTTATTTGGCTATTGATGCCACTTTTGTCACAGGGAGGTTTAAAGGAAAGTTAGTAGCAGCTTGTGCAGTTGATGCACATAGTTTTGTATTTCTAGTTGCATACGGTGTGCTGGAGACAGAGTCTGAGGAGAGCTGGACTTGGTTTTTGCATAATGTGGGCCGGGCTATTGCACATCCCAATGGGTTAGCCATTCATACAAATGCCTGCAAAGGTTTAGAAGTGGTCGTGAACAATGTGTTCCCTGGAGTAGAGCATAGGGTATGCATTTGTCATCTTGCTGAAAATTTCATGAAGAAATTCAAAGGAAAGGTGTATACCGACAATTTATGGCCAGCATCTTTGACATGCAGTGTGAAGAAGCACAACTACCACTTGAGGCAGTTATACATGAATCACAAAGTGAAAGAATACTTGGTGATACACCACTCCAAGTTATGGACCAGAAGCCAATTCAGTGAACTGAGCAAAGTTGACTATGTGCACAATAATCTAGCAGAGTCTTTCAACTCAACGATCCGGAAACTAAAGGGTCATTATGTGGTGGATTTTCTTGACAGGATAAGGATAGAATACATGCATAAATTTCATTATCGTGCAGGAATAGCTGAGGCAAAATTCATGGGCCACATTATCATCCCTGCCGTGATGAATGAATTGAAGAAGAAAACAAAAGGCTTGGAAATGACCATGACTCTTTGCTCGGGTACCACAGCAGATATATCATATTTGGATAAAGAGAAGAGGGAATGGAGATATCCAGTGGATTTAGAAGCTAGAACTTGCAGTTGTAGGCAATGGCAGATAACTGGGTTGCCATGCATTCATGCCTTGTTTTTCATCAGTTCTCTCCCAGGTCCAGCAGGGAACATACCGCAGTATGTGCATGATTACTACTCTGTTGCAAGGTTCAAAGCCACATATGCGTATGCCTTGCCTGCTATGGAGGGAAAACAACAATGGGACATGGTGGACCCTATATTCAAACTTTGTGCTCCAATTCTAAAGAGAGCAGTAGGTAGACCAAGGAAGAGTCGAATCAGACCTCACAGTGAAGGGGCTAGACTTGGAGCAAGGAAGCGTAAGTGCACAAGGTGTGGTGGGTCTGGTCATTTCGGTAAGTATTGTATAACACGGTAGATCTAGCATTCGGAGAGAGTTTCGATGAAGGCTTCGATGAAAATGTTGGTCAGGAGTCGGTGCCGCAACAGATGATGAAAATGATGATCAACACCCAGTTGCATCACATGAGGATTTTGACGAGGTTCCAAATGATGATGGTCAACAACCGCATGATTTTGACGATGATCCAAAATATTCTCCAAATGATGATTCAAGTGAGGCTCCAAATGGTGTTTCAAGTGAGGCTCCAAATGGTGATCCGAATGAGGCTCCAAATGGCAATGGTGATTCAAGTGAGGCTCCAAATGGTGACCCACCTTCTGTTGTTGTGAGTTCTGCTAGGTATGTAAATCTTGCAAATACTACTATACATTTATCACTTGACATTATCTCATTACCCTTTATGTTTTGCACAGCTCTGCGGTAGGTTTGAAGAAGGCGCGCAAGGTACCGACAACCAAGAGGAGAAGAGAAGAAGCAGTGAGCACAAGGTGCATGAGGAGCAAAGTGATGCCAAGAAGCTCAACGAACAGACAGAAGCCCCAACGCTATTTATGAATAATTATGAAACATTGTGAATAATGTTGTATTTCTGTTGAATGATGTTGGACCTATGTTAGAACTATGTTTGAATGATGTTGGACCTATGTTAGAACTTCAAATTTGACATGCTATATGAATGTTGGAATTCTTTTGAAACTTTGGTAAACTCACATTCATGAAAAATGTGCTAAAAAAGAGCTCCAAAGGTAGGGTAAACGACCTCATTTCTAAGCAAGATTTTTTTTACCTTGTCTACATGAGCCAAATAACTTTCCTACACATATATTCTATATACACAAACTATGTGCGCTGGTTTTTCCTTTTTTTTGATTTTTTTAAAATTTTGTTTTGCTCATTTGAATTCTGGTCAAACCTAACTTTGACCAAGATTTAAACAAATCTAAAATATCAAAAGGAAAAACTAAGCCTGGATCCTTCTTATTCACTCCAAAATGAAGCTGTGATGAGGTTTTTTAAATTTTCATGAAAAAATGCTTAAAAAGAGGGGTCAAAAGGTAGTGTAAACGGCCTTTTCTAAGCAAGGTTTTTTTCGACCTTGTCTAAATCAGCCAAATAACTTTCCTACGCATATATTCTATATATGCAGAGTATGTGCGCTGGTTTTTCCATTTTTTGATTTTTTTTAAATTTGTTTTGCTCATTTGAATTCTGGTCAAACCTAACTTTGATGAAGATTTAAACAAGTCTAAAACATCAAAAATGAAAAAATAAGCCTGGATCCTTCTTAGTCACTCCAAAATGAAGCTGCGGTGAGGTTTTTGAATTTTTCATGTTCATTTCCCCAAAACACTTCTCTTCACTTCATACAAGAGAGTTTGAGATACTTGAGATATCACATAATACACTTGAACTTTTTGTTTAAATGTATGTAATCCTTGTTTATCAACTTAAATTGTTAGTATATGACATAAGAAGACTATGTGCGCAGGTTTTCCATTTTTCTGATTTTTATTTAATTTATTATGCTTATTTGAAATCTGGTCAAACCTATGTTTGACTGTTCCAAACCCCTCCCAAACCCCGCTAACCCTAGTGCTGAACAGGGACCGTCCATCTAACCCTAGCGGCGATCAAGAACCGTTGATCTAACCCTTCTAGAAGGAATCTGCAGGGAGGAGGGGGGGCGATCCGCGAGATGCAATCTGATTGGCTTGGAGATTGTTTTTTCTCAATAACTACCGGGCGCACTGGATGCACCATTGGGCCGTCTCGCTATCTGGTCCCAAGACCGCAGTTAATAGCCCGTCTCAGCCTTTCCAGGCATGCATGCATGGGAAGGGCGGCGACATGGGTTTGCATGCGCGGGAGGTGGACGTGCATGCATGCGAGCAAGGCGAGCTAGGCGAGCTAGATGGCCATGCACCTATTGATTCAGAGTTAGGCCATTGTTTGGTCAAACTGTGTGGTCAAACTGTGGTCAAACAATGGTCAAACTAATTATTCTAAAATAATAGTGTTACTAAATAATTATTTTAGTTTTTTTGAATTTTGGTCAAATCTGGTCAAACTATGGCCAAACTGTGGTCAAACTGTGGTCAAACTAATTATTCAAGAAATATTAGTGTTACTAATTTTTTAGAACAGTAGTTTCAAACTCAAATAGTGAAATGTGTGACTTCATGCTCAAGCTAAATTCCTGAGGTTAATAGGATTGACATCTTACTATTGTCAGGAAAACAACAAGTGTAGACTTGGAAACGAGGGAGAATAGAACCCAGAAGTTAAGCGTGCTCGGGCTGGAGTAGTGAGAGGATGGGTGACCGTCCGGGAAGTTAGATGATTTGGAATGATAAGGGGTGATTAGAGAGTAAATTGAGCAGCGATGAGGGGTGATTAGAGATTTGAGGTTAAAATAATTCAGAAATTTGAAAATTAGGGGGAAAAATCGAAATATTTTTTCGAAAAAATTCAAAAAAAAAACCGCGCTGGTAGTAGTAGCGCGGGTTTTTACCCACGCTACTACTAAAGGACGTAGTAGTAGCGCGGGTGGCACCCGCGCTACTGCTATAAGTTAGCTGTAGCGCCTTATTAGTAGCGTCGGCCCCCGCGCTGCTAATAGGCCCAAAACCCACGCTGCTGCTAGGCTTTTCCCTAGTAGTGGTGGAGGGGATCCGTCGAGCTCACCCGCGCCTTCCTCAGAGCCGGCTATGCCCACCTCACACGGGGCTCACTGATGACCCACAAGTGTAGGGGGTCTATCGTAGTCTTTTCGATAAGTAAGAGTGTCGAACCCAACAAGGAGCAGAAGGAAATGACAAGCGGTTTTCATTAAGGTTTTCTCTACAAGCACTGAAATTGTAGGTAACAGATAGCTTTGTGATAAGATAAATTGTAACGCGTAACAAGCAATGAAAGTAAATAAAGTGCAGCAAGGTGGCCCAATCCTTTTTGTAGCAAAGGACAAGCCTGGACAATTTCTTATAATGAGAAAAGAGCTCCCGAGGACACATGGGAATTATTGTCAAGCAAGTTTTCATCACGCTCATATGATTCGCGTTCGGTACTTTGATAATTTGATATGTGGGTGGACCAGTGTTTGGGTACTACCCTTACTTGGACAAGCATCCCACTTATGATTAACCCCTATTACAAGCATCCGCAACTACAAAAGAAGTATTAAGGTAAACCTAACCACCGCATTAAACATATGGATCCAAATCAGCCCCTTACGAAGCAACACATAAACTAGGGTTTAAGCTTCTGTCACTCTAGCAACCCATCATCTACTTATTACTTCCCAATGCCTTCCTCTAGGCCCAAATAATGGTGAAGTGTCATGTAGTCGACGTTCACATAACACCACTAGAGGAAAGACAACATACATCTCATCAAAATATCGAACGAATACCAAATTCACATGACTACTAATAGCAAGACTTCACCCATGTCATTAGGAACAAACGTAACTACTCACAAAGCATATTCATGTTCACAATTAGAGGAGTAATAATATGCATTAAGGATATGAACATATGATCTTCCACCAAGTAAACCAATTAGCATCAACTACAAGGAGTAATCAACGCTACTAGCAACCCACAGGTACTAATTTGTGGTTTTGATACAAGATTGGATACAAGAGATGAACTAGGGTTTTGAGAGGAGATTGTGATGGTGAAGATGTTGATGGAGATTGACCCCCTCCCGATGAGAGGATCATTGGTGATGATTTCCCCCTCCCAGAGGGAATTTTCCCCAGCAGAATAGCTCTGCTGAAGCTCTAGATTGGTTCTGCCTCGTGGCGGTGGAATTTCGTCCCTTAAGCTTGCCTCTGATTTTTTTCCATGGTGAAAGCCTTCATATAGCAGAAGAAGGGCATCAGGGGGTCACCAGGGGGCCCAGGAGATAGGGGGCGCGCCCAGTAGGGGTGGGCACGCCCCCCACCCTCCTGGCCTGGGTGTGGGCCCCCTCTGGTAGTTTCTTCGCTCAATAATTCTTATTAATTCCAAAAATATCTTCTGTGGAGTTTCAGGATTTTTGGAGCTGTGCAGAATAGGTTTCCAATATTTGCTCGTTTTCCAGCCAGAATTCCAGCTGCCGACATTCCCCCTCTTCATGGTAAACCTTGTAAAATAAGAGAGGATAGCCATAAGTATTGAGATATAATGTGTGATAACAGCTCATAATGCAATAAATATTGATATAAAAGCATGATGCAAAATGGACGTATCAACTCTCCCAAGCTTAGACCTCGCTTGTCCTCAAGCAGAAGCGAAAATCAAAAAATATGTCCACATGTTTAGAGATAGAGGTGTCGATAAAAATAAAATACGGACATCAGGGCATCATGATCATTCTTATAATAGCAAAATTAATAGATTTTATCATATGATTTCTTATGCTCAAGTAACGATCATTTCACAATGTCAAGTATGGTTCAAAAACTTTATTGGGAACTAGCAACCTATAATCTCAGTCACTGAAGCAATTGCAATTTATCATAACATCAGAAAGAGTCAAGAATAGAGCTTTTCAGCAAGTCCACATACTCAACTATCATATAGTCTTCTACGATTGCTAACACTCATGCAGTACTTGTGGTTATGGAGTTTCAACCGGACACTGAGAAAGATAGGGGCTTATTGTGTTGCCTCCCAATGTATTCACCTTTGGGTGATGTCAACAATAATAACTCATGCTAACTTACATCCAGTTGAATATATATATATATATATATATATATATATATATATATATATATATATATATATATATATCAAGATCTTTCAAACACGAGGAGCTTGCCAAAGGATAAAATGTAAAAGGGAAAGGTGAAGACCACCTTGACTCAAGCATAAAGTAAAAACATAAATTAAAAGATTGGCCCTTCGCAGAAGGAAGCAGAGACTGTCATGTGCTTTTAGGGTTGGATGCATAAAATCTTAATGCAAAAGAACGTCACTTTATATTGCCACTTGTATGTGGACCTTTATTATGTAGTCCGTCGCTTTTATTGCTTCCAAAACAAGATCCTATAAGGCTTATTTTCTCCGCACTAATAAGCCTTACATATTTAGATAGCAATTTTTATTGCCTGCAACATGACAACTTACTTGAAGGATCTTACTCAATCCATAGGTAGGTATGATGGACTCTCATGGCAAAACTGGGTTTAAGGATATTTGGAAGCACAAGTAGTATCTCTACTTGGTGCAAGGAATTTGTCTAGCATGAAGGCAAGCTCAACATGTTGGGAAGATCAATGACAATATACTGTAACTGAGATGTGAGAAAACATAAACCATTACGTTATCTTCCTTGTCCAACATCAACTCTTTTAGCGTGTCATACTTAATGAGTGCTCCCAATCATAAAAGATGTCCAAGATAATATATTTGTATGTGAAAATCTCTCTTTCCTTATTACTTCCTATTAACTGCAACGATGACCAAAATTACGTTTGTCAACTCTCAAGAACTTTTATGCCTCATACTTTCTATGTGTGAAGTCATTAATGTCCATAAGATCAATATGAACTCTTTTATTCTTTTTATTCTTTCTACTTTCTCAAGATCGTGGTAAGATAGCAAAGCCGTTGACTCAACACTAATCTTTATTATAGATAGCTCACGAACTCGATTACATAAAGAGATCACAAAGAAAAACTCAAAACTACTTGATACTAAAACTTCAATCTACTAGATCAAGATAATACTAAAAAGATTGAACTAAATAAAATGGTAAAGATAGGAGTGTGACGGTGATACGACCGGGGCACCTCCCCCAAGCTTGGAAGTTGCCAAGGGGAGTGCCCATACCCATGTGATTATATCCTCGGAGGTGGTGAAGTAGGAGTTGTTGATGATGTAGGCTTGTCGTCCATCTTCCAAGGCATAGGCTCACCATCATATAAGGATGGTCGAGTCTCCAGGATCCTTAAATCTACACCCAAACTCATCCTCTTGAATCTATATTCATACTCATAGTTTTGGTTTTGCAGGTCATAGATCTGGGCTTGGAGGTGCTTGATTTTCTCTTGAATCTTGAAGATGGTCTCCCCAATGACCTTGGCATCTTGCTTGTGGTTGTTTTTGAACTCCATGATCATCATCTGGTTAGTGTTGAGTCCACGCTCCACCATCCCTTGGCACTTCAAGACTTGTTGCTCCATGGCTTCGAGCTTTGTCTCCACACTTCCGGTATGCCTTGGTCCCTCCACATCACGGATGTGCAGCACCCCCTCACGCATCTCAATGGTTTGGGGGTGTTGCAGCACCTCCGCGAGATAGGGGTTGGTAACCCTCTCGAAAAACTTGTCCTTGGGAGTGCTTGGAGACATCATGATGCTCTAGATCTGTCAGAAAAATAGCTCGAAATGAAAACAGAGGATATTTGCGTGATACGGTGGTCAAAGCCTTCGGGAGATTATATAATGAATTTTTACCGACCAAAATACGTAACATGCAAGAAAACAGAGTCCGGGTGGCACACGAGGTGACCACGAGACAGGGGGGCGCGCCCTCCAGCCTCGTGGAGGCCTCGGGTCCTTCCCGGACTACTTCTTTCTTTCCAAAATTCTTAAATATTCCAAAACGGATAAAAATTGCCATTAGAATTGTTTTGGAGTCAGTTTACTTACCGTACCACATACCTATTCCTTTTCGGAGTCTGGAACATTCTAGAAAGTGTCCCTTATTTATTCCTCCAGGGTTACGGTCTCAATAATATTAGTTTCAACATTGATAGGATTACCTGAGATATAATGTTTGATTCTTTGACCGTTTACCACCCTCGGACTTGTGCCTTCGAAGTTGTTGATTTTTATGGCACCGGAATGATAGACCTCCTCGATAATGTAAGGACCTTCCCATTTAGAGAGAAGTTTTCCTGCAAAAAATCTTAAATGAGAGTTGAATAATAACACATAATCACCTACGTTAAACTCGCGCTTTTGTATCCTTTTGTCATGCCAGCGTTTGACTTTTTCTTTGAATAGCTTGGCATTCTCATAGGCTTGGGTTCTCCATTCATCAAGTGAGCTAATATCGAATAACCTCTTCTCACCGGCAAGTTTGAAGTCATAGTTGAGCTCTTTAACAGCCCAATATGCTTTATGTTCAAGTTCAAGAGGTAAGTGACATGCTTTTCAATAAACCATCTTATACGGAGACATACCCATAGGATTTTGTATGCAGTACTAGGCCCATAATGCATCATCAAGTTTTTTGGACCAATTCTTTCTAGATCTATTCGCAGTCTTTCACAAAAATAATTTGAGCTCTCTATTGCTCAACTCTACTTGACCACTAGACTGCGGGTGATAAGGAGATGTGATTCTATGATTAACATCATACTTAGCAAGCATCTTACGGAAAGCACCATGAATAAAATGTGAACCAGCATCAGTCATAAGATATCTAGGGACTCCAAACCTCGGAGAAATAACTTCTTTAAGCATATCAAAGACAAAGACAAAAGGAATATCTTTTTGCAATAAATTAGTCAGAGGCCTAGAGATTTTAGAAAAGTCCTTAATGAACCTCCTATAAAAACCGGCATGACCAAGGAAACTTCTTATACCTTTTTATGTCCTTGGGACATGGCATCTTTTCAATAGCATCAACCTTGGCTTTATCAACTTCAATACCCCTCTTAGAAATTTTATGCCCCAAGACAATGCCTTCATTAACCATAAAGTGGCACTTTTCTCAATCCAAGACGAGACTAGTGTCTTCGCATCTCTGCAAAACTCGATCAAGGTTGCTCAAGCAATCATCAAAAGAGGATCCATAAACAGAGAAATCATCCATGAATACCTCACAAATCTTTTCACAAAAGTCAGAGAATATAGCCATCATGCATCTTTGAAAGGTAGCAGGTGCATTACATAAACCAAAAGGCATACGTCTATAAGAAAAAGTACCGAAAGGGCAAGTAAAAGTAGTTTTTGATTGATCCTTCGCTGACACAGGTATTTGAGAGAAACCAGAATAACCATCTAGAAAGAAGAAATGTGTGTGTTTGGATAGTCTTTCTAGCATTTGATCAATAAAAGGTAAAGGGCAATTATCTTTCTTAGTAGCTTTATTTAATTTGCGGAAATCAATTACCATCCTATAAATTGTAGTAATTCTTTGCAGGATCAATTCATCTTTATCATTAGGAACGGCAGTAATACCTCCCTTTTTAGGAACACAATGGACAAGACTTACCCAATCACTATCAGCAACGGGATAAATTATACCTGCCTCAAGGAGCTTTAGTATCTCCTTTCTTACCACTTCTTTCATCTTTGGATTCAATCGTCGTTGAGGATCTCTAACTGGTTTGGCATCATCCTCCACATTATTTTTGTGTTGGCATAACGTGGGACTAATGCCCTTGAGATCATCCAGAGTATAACCAATAGCAGCACGGTGCTTCTTCAGAGTTTTCAATAATCTTTCTTCTTCTTGCTCTGAAAGGTTAGCACTAATAATAATAAGATATATTTTCTTTTCATCAAGATATGCATACTTAAGATTATCAGGTAATCGTTTGAGTTGAAACACGGGATCACCCTTGGGCGGAGGGGGATCCCCTAGAATTTCAACGGGTAGGTTGTGTTTCAGCATAGGTTCCTGTTGAAGGAACACTTCATCTATTTCCCTTCTTTCCTTCATAAACATATCATTTTCATGGTCTAGCAAATATTGTTCTAACGGATCAGTAGGAGGCACGGCAATAGAAGCAAGACCAATAATCTCATCCTTACTAGGTGATTCTCTATTACGGGGTTGTCTACGAAACTTGGCAAAATTAAACTCATGAGACACATCCCCTAAGCCAATTGTAGCAGTATCCTTTTCACAATCAATCCTAGCATTAACAGTATTCAAGAAGGGTCTACCAAAAATAATGGGACAAAAATCATCTTGTGGGGAACCAAGAACAAGAAAATCAGCAGGATATTCAACATCTCTAACAATCCCAAATGGCTTAATAGTATCTCTATTGGCAAGCTTAATAGTTACATCTATATCTTCCATTTCAGTGGGTGCAATATCATGCATAATTTCTTTATATAAGTCATAGGGTATTACACTAGCACTAGCACCCATATCACATAAGCCAGATAACAATGATCTCATATTTTGACAGAAATAACAAGCATGCCTACAACAGGTCTATGTATCTTAGTATCTGGTCTAGCTGTATTAGCAGTCTCACCATAGAAATAAATAACATGCCCATCTAAATTATCATCCAAGAGATCTTTAACCATAGCAATACTAGGTTCAACTTTAATTTGCTCAGGAGGTGTATAAGTCCTAGTATTACTCTTATGAATAACAGTCGAAGTTTTAGCATGATCCTTTATCCTAGCAGGAAAAGGAAGTTTCTCAATATAAGTAGTAGGAACAATAGGATCACTATAAGTGACAGTCTTTTCTTCGACTGTAATAGGTGCAACTACTTTTACTTCAATGGGAGGATTATATTTAAACCACTTCTCCTTAGGGAGATCAACGTGAGTAGCAAAAGATTCACAGAAAGAAGCTACTATCTCAGAGTCAAGTCCATACTTAGCGCTAAATCCATGAAAGGCATCGGTATCCATAAAACATTTAACACAATCAAACTTAGGTGTCATATCTGACTCCTTACCATCGTCGGAACCCCAATCTTCAGAGTTGCATTTAATTCTTTCCAATAAGTCCCATTTGAATTCAATAGTCTTCAGCATATAAGAACCAGCACAGGAAGTATCGAGCATGTTGCGATCACTGGGAGAAAGCCGAGCATAAATTTTTTGAATAATCATTTCTCTGGAGAGCTCATGATTGGGGCATGAATATAACATTGACTTAAGCCTCCCCCAAGCTTGAGCGATGCTTTCTCCTTCGCGAGGCCAGAAATTATATATGTAATTATGATCACGATGAACAAGATTCATAGGATAGAACTTCTGGTGAAATTCCAACTTCAATCGTTTATAATTCCAAGATCCCGTATCATCACATAGCCTATACCATGTCAATGCATCTCCCTTCAAAGATAAAGGGAAGACCTTCCTTTTGACAACATCATCAGGAATACCTGCAAGCTTAAATAATCCACAAACTTCATCCACAAAGATAAGGTGTAAATCGGGATGCAATGTTCATTCTCCTGCAAAGGGATTAGCTAGCAGTTTCTCTATCAGACCCGAAGGAATCTCAAAGTACATATTTTCAGTAGGTTCAGTAGCTTGAGGAGCAACTCTTTGCTCTTCTGGTCGGGGTGAAGATACCCTGAACAAGCCCCTCAAAGGATTAGTTTCCATAGTAACAAGTGACAGAAAATTTCAGCACACTACATAAATGTTTCCTTACCAAGTTCCACTCACCAAAAGCGCTACACATCCCGGCAATGGTGCCAGAAAAGTGTATTGATGACCCACAAGTGTAGGGGATCTATCGTAGTCTTTTCGATAAGTAAGAGTGTCGAACCCAACGAGGAGTAGAAGGAAATGACAAACGGTTTTCAGTAAGGTTTTCTCTGCAAGCACTGAAATTGTAGGTAACAGATAGTTTTGTGATAAGATAAATTGTAATGGGTAACAAGCAATGAAAGTAAATAAACTGCAGAAAGGTGGCCCAATCCTTTTTGTAGCAAAGGACAAGCCTGGACAATTTCTTATAATGAGAAAAGAGCTCCCGAGGACACATGGGAATTATCGTCAAGCTAGTTTTCATCACGCTCATATGATTCGCGTTCGGTACTTTGATAATTTGATATGTGGGTGGACCGGTGCTTGGGTACTTCCCTTACTTGGACAAGAATCCCACTTATGATTAACCCCTATTGCAAGCATCCTCAACTAAAAAAAAGTATTAAGGTAAACCTAACCACAACATTAAACATATGGATCCAAATCAGCCCCTTATGAAGCAACACATAAACTAGGGTTTAAGCTTCTGTCACTCTAGCAACCCATCATCTACTTATTACTTCCCAATGCCTTCCTCTAGGCCCAAATAATGGTGAAGTATCATGTAGTAGACGTTCACATAACACCACTAGAGGAAAGACAACATACATCTCATCAAAATATCGAACGAATACCAAATTCACATGACTACTAGTAGCAAGACTTCACCCGTTGTTGGAAATATGTCCTAGAGGCAATAATAAAATGGTTATTATTATATTTCCTTGTTCATGATAATTGTCTATTGTTCATGCTATAATTGTGTTATCCGAAAATCGTAATACATGTGTGGATACATAGACCACAACATGTCCGTAGTTAGCCTCTAGTTTACTAGCTCGTTGATCAATGGATGGTTACGGTTTCCTGACCATGGACATTGGATGTCATTGATAACGGGATCACATCATTGGGAGAATGATGTGATGGACAAGACCCAATCCTAAGCATAGCACAAGATCGTATAGTTCGTTTGCTAGAGCTTTTCTGATGTCAAGTATCATTTCCTTAGACCATGAGATCGTGTAACTCCCGGTTACCATAGGAATGCTTTGGGTGTACCCAACGTCACAACATAACTGGGTGACTATAAAGGTATAATACAGGTATCTTCAAAAGTGTCTGTTGGGTTGACACGGATCGAGACTGGGATTTGTCACTCTGTATGACGGAGAGGTATCTCTGGGCCCACTCATTAATGCATCATCATAATGAGCTCAATGTGACCAAGTGGTTAGTCACGGGATCATGCATTACGGTATGAGTAAAGTGACTTGCCGGTAACGAGATTGAATGAGGTATTGGGATACCGATGATTGAATCTCGGGCAAGTAACGTACCGATTGACAAAGGGAATTGTATACGGGATTGCTTGAATCCTTGACATCGTGGTTCATCCGATGAGATCATCGTGGAACATGTGGGAGCCAACATGGGTATCCATATCCCACTGTTGTTTATTTGCCGGAGAGCTGTCTCGGTCATGTCTGCATGATTCCCGAACCCGTATGGTCTACACACTTAAGATTCGGTGACGCTAGGGTTATTAGGAAGACTTGTAAGTGATCACCGAATGTTGTTCGGAGTCCTGGATGAGATCCTGGACGTCACGAGGAGTTCCGGAATGGTCCGGAGGTGAAGATTTATATATGGGAATTTGTCATACGGTCACCGGAAAAGTTCGGGGGCTTATCTGTATTGTATCGGGGCCACCGGAGGGGTTCCGGGGGTCCACCGAGAGGGGCCACCTCTCTCAGAGGGCCTCATGGGACGTAGTGGGCAGGGAACCAGCCCCTGGAGGGTTGGGCGCACCCCCCCCCTTGGGCCCATGCGCCTAGGGTTGGGGGGGGGGAACCCTAGAGGGGGCGCCCCCTTGCTTGGGGGAAAGCCCCCTCCCCTTGGCCGCCCCATCTAGATCCCATCTAGAGGGGGCCGGCCCCCTTCCTCCTTCTCCTGTAAATAGAGGGGCGAGGGGAGGGCTGCACACCACATCCAAGGCGCAGCCCCTCCCCTCCCCAACACCTCTCCTCCTCCGTTAAGAGCTTGGCGAAGCCCTGCCGAAGGCCTGCCTCTCCACCACCACCACGCCGTCGTGCTGCTGCTGGAGCTCTCTTCCTCAACATCTCCCTCCTCCTTGCTGGATCAAGGCGAGGGAGACGTCTCCGCTCCGTACGTGTGTTGAACGCGGAGGTGCCGTCCGTTCGGCGCTAGGATCTTCGGTGATTTGGATCACAACAAGTACGACTCCATCAACCCCGTTCACTTGAACGCTTCCGCTCGCGATCTACAAGGGTATGTAGATGCACTCCTATCTCTCTCGTTGCTAGTTGACTCCATAGATTGATCTTGGTGATGCGTAGAAATTTTTTATTTTCTGCAATGATCCCCAAAAGTGGCATCATGAGCTAGGTCTATGCGTAGTTTCTATGCACGAGTAGAACACAATTTTGTTGTGGGTGTAGATTTTGCCAATTTACTTGCCACTACTAGTCTTATCTTGTTTCGGCGGCATCGTGGGATGAAGCGGCCCGGATCGACCTTACACATACGCTTACGTGAGACAGGTTCCACCGACTGACATGCACTAGTTGCATAAGGTGGCTAGCGGGTGTCTGTCTCTCCCACTTTAGTCGGATCGGATTCGATGAAAAGGGTCCTTATGAAGGGTAAATAGAAATTGGCATATCACGTTGTGGTTTTGATGTAGGTAAGAAACGTTCTTGCTAGAACCCTATTGCAGCCACGTAAAAACATGCAACAACAATTAGAGGACGTCTAACTTGTTTTTGCAGCATATGCCTTGTGATGTGATATGGCCAAAAAAGGATGTGATGAATGATATATATGTGATGTATGAGATTGATCATGTTCTTGTAATAGGAATCATGACTTGCATGTCGATGAGTATGACAACCGGCAGGAGCCATAGGAGTTGTCTTAATTATTGTATAACCTGCGTGTCATTGAATAACGCCTTGTAATTACTTTACTTTATTGCTAAACCGTTAGCCATAGTAGTAGAAGTAATCGTTGGCGTGACAACTTCATGAAGACACGATGATGGAGATCATGATGATGGAGATCATGGTATCATGCCGGTGACGATGATGATCATGGCGCCCCGAAGATGGAGATCAAAAGGAGAAAAATGATATTGGCCATATCATGTCACTATTTGACTGCATGTGATGTTTATCATGTTTTTGCATCTTATTTGCTTAGAACGACGGTAGTAAATAAGATGATCCCTCATAATAATTTCAAGAAAGTGTTACCCCTAACTATGCGCCGTTGCCAAAGTTCGTTGTTTCGAAGCACCACATGATGATTGGGTGTGATATATTCTAACATTCACATACAACGGGTGTATGACAGATTTACACATGCAAAAACACTTAGGTTGACTTGACGAGCCTAGCATGTACAGACATGGCCTCGAAACACAAGAGACCGAAAGGTCGAACATGAGTCGTATAGAAGATACGATCAACATGAAGATGTAAACCGATGATGACTAGTCCGTCTCACGTGATGATCGGACACGGCCTAGTTGACTCGAATCATGGATCACTTAGATGACTAGAGGGATGTCTATCTGAGTGGGAGTTTATTGAATAATTTGATTAGATGAACTTAATTATCATGAACTTAGTCTAAAGCTTTTGCAATATGTCTTGTAGATCAAATGGCCCACGCTAATGTTGCCCTCAACTTCAACGTGTTCCTAAAGAAAACCAAGTTGAAAGATGATGGGAGCAACTATACAGACTGGGTCCGGAACTTGAGGATCATCCTCATAGCTGCCAAAAGAGCATATGTCCTAGATGCACCGCTAGGTGAAGCATCCATTTTCCCAGCAACTCAAGACGTTATGAACGCCTGGTAGTCGCGTAGTGATGATTACTCCCTGGTTCAGTGCGGCATGCTTTACAGCTTAGAGCCGGGGCTCCAAAAGCGTTTTGAGCAACACGGAGCATATCAGATGTTCCAAGAGCTGAAAATGGTTTTCCAAGCTCATGCCCAGGTCGAGAGATATGAAGTCTCCGAAAAGTTCTACAGTTGTAAGATGGAGGAGAATACTTCTGTCAGCGAGCACATACTCAAAATGTATGGGTTGCACAACCGCTTGTCTCAGATGGGAGTTAACCTCCCGGATGACGCGGTCATTGACAGAATCCTTCAGTCGCTCCCACCAAGGTACAAGAGCTTTGTGATGAACTACAACATGTAGGGGATGGTGAAAACCATTCCTGAGGTATTTTCAATGCTGAAATCAGCGGAGGTAGAACTCAAAAAGGAACATCAAGTGTTGATGGTCAATAAAACCACTAGTTTCAACAAAGGCAAGGGTAAAAAGAACTTCAAGAAGGACGGCAAGGGAGTTGCCGCGCCCGGTCAGCCAGTTGCCGGGAAGAAGCCAAAGCATGGACCGCAAACCTGAGACTGAGTGCTTTTATTGCAAGGGAAGCGGACACTAGAAGCGGAACTGCCCCAAGTACTTAGCGGACAAGAAGGCCGGCAACACCAATGGTATATGTGATATACATGTAATTGATGTGTACCTTACCAGTACTCGTAGTAGCTCCTGGGTATTTGTAACTCAAAACAGGAGACTGGCGAAGGTCGGGGTGACGATGCGCGTCGGGAATGGTTCCAAGGTCGATGTGATCACCGTCGGCACGCTACCTCTACATTTACCTACGGGATTAGTTTTAAACCTCAATAATTGTTATTTAGTGCCAGCTTTGAGCATGAACATTGTATCAGGATCTCGTTTAATACGAGATGGCTACTCATTTAAATCCGAGAATAATGGTTGTTCTATTTATATGAGAGATATGTTTTATGGTTTTGCCCCACTGGTCAATGGTTTATTCTTAATGAATCTCGAACGTGATGTTACACATATTCATAGTGTGAATACCAAAAGATATAAGATTGATAATGATAGTCCCACATATCTGTGGCACTACCGCCTTGGTCACATTGGTGTCAAACGCATGAAGAAGCTCCATACAGATGGACTCTTGGAGTCTCTTGATTTCAAATCATTTGACACGTGCGAACCATGCCTCATGGGTAAAATGACCAAGACTCTGTTCTCTGGAAAAATGGAGCGAGCAACCAACTTATTGGAAATTATGCATAATGATGTGTGCGGTCCAATGAGCGTTGAGGCTCACGGTGGCTATCGTTATGTTCTCACCCTCACTGATGACTTGAGTAGATATGGGTATGTTTACTTGATGAAACACAAGTCTGAGACCTTTGAAAAGTTCAAGGAATTTTAGAATGAGGTAGAGAATCAACGTAATAGAAAAATAAAGTTCTTACGATCAGATTGTGGGGGAGAATATTTAAGTCACGAGTTCGGTACGCACTTAAGGAAATGTGGAATTGTTTCACAACTCACGCCGCCTGGAACACCTCAGTGAAACAGTGTGTCCGAACGTCGTAATCGCACTCTATTGGATATGGTGTGGTCTATGATGTCTCAGGGAGTCCCGGATTAGGGGGTGTCCCGATAGCCGGACTATACCTATGGCCGGACTCCTGGACTATGAAGATACAAGATTGAAGACTTCGTCCCATGTCCGGATGGGACTTTCCTTGGCGTGGAAGGCAAGCTTGGCGATACGGATATGTAGATCTCCTCCCATTGTAACCGACTCTGTGTAACCCTAGCCCTGTCCGGTGTCTATATAAACCGGAGGGTTTTAGTCCGTCGGACGGACAACAATCATACCATAGGCTAGCTTCTAGGGTTTAGCCTCTCTGATCTCGTGGTAGATCTACTCTTGTACTACCCATATCATCAATATTAATCAAGCAGGAGTAGGGTTTTACCTCCATCGAGAGGGCCTGAACCTGGGTAAAAACATCGTGTCCCATGTCTCATGTTACCATCCGCCTAGACGCACAGTTCGGGACCCCCTACCTGAGATCCGCCGGTTTTGACATCGACATTGGTGCTTTCATTGAGAGTTCCGCTGTGCCGTCGCCATCAGGAAGGATGCCTCATCCCATCTTTAAAGACGGCACGGTTGCTAAAGGAGCTTTGGCTATCGGCCAAACTCTCCGGCTAGGCGGTTTTCTTATGACCGCCTGTTCGGCCGCCGCGCCGACGATGACTTCTCGAGTCATTGAAAGCAATCTCCACGTCAACGCAGAACTCGCCGAGCATCTAGATCCGATGGAGCTCTCTTCCTTAAACGAGCTCCTGGATCGCATCGCCGCCCTAGGAGTCGCTACAGACTACGATCAGATTGGGCTTAAACCCGATCCGAGAGAGATTAACTCTCCCCAGGTCACCCACCACGTTGCAGTGGTGGAGGAACAATGCGGCAAGCCTTCATCTATCTTAAGGACTAGTTATGTCTGGATTCCCGATCCCTCCAAGACGGATACCCGCGGAGGGGAGGACGTCACTCAAGCCCTGAACCTAAAGTCAGGCAGCGGGCTAGATTCATTGGACGACGTCCAAGAACCCAAGCTTCCGAGTTCGGAAACTCCTTGGCCCCTGAGTCTCAGATTGGGCGAGGTTCCGGATTTAATTCCACCCGCCCACCCAAATATAAGGGATCTATCCCAAATTCGGCAAGAGCCCGCTGAAATAGTACACCATTACTGGGCCAGATTCCTCCTGGTTATGAACAGGATAGAGGACTACCGTGAGGAGGATGCAATTTCATTTTTCTGCAATAATTGCACGGACAACGGAATCCTCAATGCCATAATTCGTCGTGAAATTACACGCTTCGCCGACTTGGCATCCATAGTACGAAAGTACTGTGCGATGGAAAGTGCCTGGAAAACCGAAATAAAATTTTGTGACAATCCGGCCCTGAATACAACCCCAGTCCGAAATAAAAATGTGCATTATCGCCAGGCACCTGGGTTAAACACCAAAAAGCAAAAACCCTCTATAGCGCATGGAACCGTACTGGAGGGATGGCTCAATGGACCCTGTAAAATTCATAGTACAGAGGGCGCCACACGAACTCATAGCCTTAGAGTATGTTGGATACTCCGGCAGGTGGCCAGAAGTGGCAAGGAGCTTCTAACTCCAGAATTCACAGAGCACCAGCCCAGGGATACCAGTACGATATTAACAGTCTTCGAGACTTTCGCATCAAATAATATGCGGAAACGAACACTCCGTAGCCTTGCCGAAGTCTACCAAGTAGCAACAATAAACCCATGGAGTGACACGACTATTACCTTTAATGCCAATGATGAACCTAAATTCCGAACAGCCCGAGCACCAGCCGCATTGGTCCTCAGTCCAATAGTGGACGGCTTTTGCCTTACCAAGGTACTCATGGACGGTGGCAGCGGATTGAACCTCATTTATGAGCAAACCCTTCGAAAAATGGAAATAGACTGGAGCCGCATTGAGCGAAGCAACACAACCTTTAGAGGAATAATCCCCATGCGGGAAGCATATTGTACAGGAAAAATCACACTGGATGTGGTGTTCGGCATGCCGGATAATTACAGGTCCGAGGAGGTCACGTTTCAAGTGGCCCCATTCAGCAGCGGATACCACGCTCTATTAGGTCGAGAGGCGTTCACAATTTTTCAAGCTATACCCCATTACGGGTACATGAAGCTCAAAACGCCCGGATCCAACGGAATCATCACTCTTGCTGGTGACCCGGACATAGCACTCCACGCTGAAAATAAGACGGTTGCACTGTCCCTTGAGGCACTATCCGAAGCCCTAGCGGCCGAGGAACTGACTGCGCTGCGCTCCACGGTGAACAGGGACGACGTGATACTCGATAAAAGATCCAAGTCCACCTCCTTTAAACCGGCGGACGAAATAGTCAAATTCCAAGTCCATCCAACGGACCCTACAAAAATGGCCTCCATCGGGGCGCAATTAAACCCTGATGTAGATGCCGCACTACGAGAATTCCTACGCAAAAATTGGGACATTTTTGCCTGGCACCCTTCAGACATGTCAGGAATCCCACGCAGGCTGGCCGAGCACAGCCTACACATCCTAAAAGGATTCAAGCCTGTCAAGCAGGCTCTTCGGCATTTCTTCGAACCCAAGAGACAAGCCATGGGTGAGGAGCTAGCCAAACTACTGGAGGCTGGATTCATCAGAGACATAAAACATCCGGACTGGCTAGCAAACCTAGTGATGGTACCAAAGAAGGACAAATCCTGGCGCCTATGCGTCGATTTCAAGGACCTCAACAAGGCTTGCCCAAAGGATCCCTTCCCCCTCCCCCGCATCGATCAAATTATCGACGCTACCGCAGGACACGATTCATTGTGTTTCCTCGATGCATACTCCGGCTACCATCAAATTAAGATGGCAGAGCCAGACCAAGCCGCAACGGCATTCATCGCCCCATACGACCCATTCTGCTTCAACACAATGCCCTTCGGGCTCAAAAACGTTGGCGCAACATATCAGCGCATGATTCAGACATGTTTGGCAAATCAGATCGGCAAAATAGTGGAAGCATACGTAGATGACATGGTCATCAAAACCAAGCATGTCGAAACACTAGTAGACGACTTGAGGATCACATTCGATAACCTCCGAACATATGACATCAAGCTTAACCTGGAAAAATGCATTTTCGACGTACCAGCCGTAAAGCTCTTAGGCTTCATTGTATCCGGTAGAGGAATTGGATCAAACCCAGCCAAGATCCAAGCTCTGTCACAACTGGATATTCCAAAGGACCTCAAACAAATACAAAAATTGACTGGATGCGTGGCGGCTCTAAGCTGCTTTATCTCCCGCTTGGGAGAAAAGGCACTACCCCTTTATCGCCTCCTTCGGTGCACCAAACACTTCGAGTGGACGGATGCCGCCACGAACGGACTCGAAGAAATAAAAGCCATATTGGCAACAAACCCAGTCCTGGCCGCGCCTAACATCGGCGAACCAATGCTATTATACATTGCGGCAACTTATCAAGTTGTAAGCGCAGTGCTCGTCGTCGAACGAGAAACGGACGGACACAAATTACCCCTTCAAAAACCAGTTTACTATGTGTCCATTGTCCTCACTCCATGCAAGTCACGGTACCCGCATTATCAAAAGATAGCATACGCGGTGTTTATGGCATCCCGGAAGCTGTGACACTACTTTCAAGAGTGTTCGATAACAGTAGCCTACAAAGTACCTCTTAACGATATTATAAACAACCGCGACGCGACGGGCCGGATTGCCAAATGGGCCATTGAGCTCCTCCCGTTTGACATAACCTACAAGCCACGGCGAGCTATCAAGTCGCAAGTTTTGGCCGACTTTGTCGCTGAATGGACTGAAGCCGAACTCCCTAAAGAGTACGGCACATATTCCAACTGGATCATGCACTTCGGCGGCTCCAAAATGTTAGCTGGTCTAGGGGCTAGCGTCGTCCTAACGTCCCCAACAGGAGATATAGTTCAATACGTACTCCAGATAATGTATACGGACTCCAACAACGCAGCCGAATATGAGGCCCTTCTACATGGTCTCCGGATGGCATTCTCCATGGGCATCCAACGCCTAGAGGTGCACGGAGATTCGAACCTCGCCATATCCCAGTTAAATGGAGACTTTGATGCCAAGGATCTGAAATTGGCAGCTTATCGCAACACCGTCCTAAAAATGTCAGCTCGGTTCGAGGGGCTCGAATTTCATCATATAACCCGGGAAAACAATCAGGCAGCAGACGTCTTGGCATGCTCGGGGCAAAGCGCGATGCAGTTCCCCCCAACATTTTCTTGGAGAGGCTATTCAAGCCATCCGTATTATGGGAAGGGGAATCCAGAAATAACAGCCCGGACCCAGCCGCACCGCCCGATACCGAACATTCTGACACAACGGGAGGCTCTGCCAACGAAGTAACATCCTCATCCCACATAATAATGGCAGTCATTGCCCCGTGGACAGAACCATTCCTCGCCTACCTAACTAGCAAGGAACTTCCCGAGGACCAAAACGAGGCACGCTGCATAGTGCGGCGATCTAAAGCCTATAAAGTCCATGAAGGAGAACTTTATAAGAAAAGCACCACCGGAGTCCTTCAAAGGTGTATCTCCGAAGAGGAAGGGCTGAATCTTCTGGCCGAAATTCATGCCGGACTCGGCGGGCACCACGCCGCAGCCCGGGCCCTAGTAAGCAAGGCCTTCCGTACAGGATTTTATTGGCCGACGGCCCGGGCAGATGCTCAGGACTTAGTACAACGATGCTTCGGTTGCCAACTCTTTGCTAGCCAAAGCCATATGCCACCCACCGCCCTCCAAACTATACCCATCACCTGGCCCTTTGCAGTCTGGGGGCTTGACATGGTTGGACCCCTTAAAGGAGGAACCCACAAGAAAAAATACCTACTGGTCATGGTGGACAAATTCAACAAATGGATAGAGGCCAAACCTGTTAAGACGGTCGAATCCGGACCGGTGATAGACTTCATATCAAGGGTCGTACACCGTTACGGCGTCCCCCACAGCATCATCATTGATAACGGCACGAACTGTACGGCCGACGAGGTCAAACTCTGGTGCAAAAACATGGGCATCAAGCTCGACTATGCTTCAGTCTATCACCCACAAACTAACGGTCAAGTCGAGCAAGCAAATGGTCTAATCATGAGCGGCATCAAACCCAGGTTAGTGCGGTCCATCAAGGAATCTAACACGCACTGGGTAGAGGAGCTCGACTCTGTACTCTGGGGGCTGCGGACCACGCCGAATCGCACTACCGGATTCACACCATTCTTTATGGTATACGGCGCAGAGGCAGTTCTGCCCTGCGACATAATTCATGACACACCTCGCCTGCGCATGTACGAAGAAAGAGAAGCCGAACTCGATCGGCAGAACAGTTTGGACGCCTTGGAGGAGGAGCGTGACGTGGCAAAAGCCCGTTCCGCATTCTATCAACAGCAGGCTCGAAGATATCAAAGCAGAGAAGTACGGGCCAAAACTTACAATGTTGGCGAGTTAGTTCTACGCCTGCCGGAAAAGAAAAAGGACAAACTCAAGCCCAAATGGGAAGGTCCCTTCATCATTGACCAAGTCCTGACCGGTGGAGGATACCATCTGCGAGATGCATCGGATAACCGACTCGAGCCGAACCCATGGAACGCAGCCCGTCTCCAAAGATTCTACGCCTAGCGCCGGACTCTGTGTTCGTCTCCTTCCTCTGTCTATTTTTTACACATTAGTTGTCTTATATTTCTCTCCTTCTCCCTCCTTTTCTCTTACAGCCTTTAAGGGCTCGTTCGCGCCTTGTTCGCAAACAATTGATGCACTATCCGCGCTCATTATACCTGGGGGCTTCTTTAACAGAAGCTTGTTTATACGGGCCTTATGCCCAACACATGTGTCACACTTCCACATGTACCTTTTATTCACCTTTATATGCATCGATATGACTTAAGTTTTGGCCAAGCTGGGTTGCCTGGCTCCTATGCTTACCCCTACGTTCCCGATTGTTTGGCTAGGCGGTAAAGGGACACTACTAGGGAAAACCTTATACACAGAAATTTAGCAACAGCGCGGGTCAAAAAAGGGCGCTAGTGCTACATAGCAGTAGCGATCGAAGGAAAACCGCGCTACAAATACAATCTTAGCAGTAGTGCATGTAGTGGCAAAAGCGCTACTACTTATATTCCAATTGCTAGAATGATAGGCTACGCATGGCAGTAGCGGGCTTGGAAGAAACGCGCTACCGCTAGGGCATAAGTAGCAGCGCATTCCCTAAGAAGAGCGCTACTACTAATGGAAATAAAATAAGATGAAAAACAAATAGAAAAGTAAAAGAAAATGAAAGAAACAGAAAAAGGAGAAAGGAAAAAATAAAATGTAAAGCAAAATAAATGAAAAAGCGAAAAAACAGAGGAAGACATAGCAGCAGCGTGTGTTTGTAAGAGGCGTTGTAGCTAACATAGCTGCAGCGCGTGTCCTAGACCCCCGCTGTAGAAATAGAAAAGGAAAATAAAAAATGGAAGAAAATTACATAGCTATAGCAGCAGCGCGTTTTGTAAAAACCGCTATAGCTATCTTAGCTATAGCGCGTTTCACCAAACACGCTACCGCTAAGTTTGACTTAACCAAAAAACCGTTTCCCCCCGGCCACCACTTCTCCCCCAGATCCCTCAACCCACCCTGCGCGCCGCCGTCTCCCCGATTCGCCGTCGCCCCACTTCACCGCCGTCTCTTGCCGACGTCGACGCCACCCGAGCCGTGCACCGTCGACGCCACCGGAGCCGCCCCAACGCCACGGAGCCACGCGGCCTCGTCAATGCCACCGGAACCGCCATCGACGCCACCGGATCCTTCCTCGCCACAACTGCCTCCCTCGCCGTTACCGGAGACGC
Organism: Triticum dicoccoides; assembly: GCF_002162155.2. NCBI lineage: Eukaryota > Viridiplantae > Streptophyta > Magnoliopsida > Poales > Poaceae > Triticum > Triticum dicoccoides. Next base: position 663,510,161 of record NC_041386.1, on the reverse strand, counting down.
CCTTGCCTCCCTCGCCGTCACCGGAGACGCCCCTGCCTCCCTTGCCACCACTGCCTCCGTCGCCACCACCGGAGCCATCCTCTGTAAGCCCCCACCCCTCCTCTCTCTCTCATGCATAGGTTATCTAGTTTAATTAGGTTAATTATCTAGGTTAGGGCAAAAATTTAGTTAGGGCTTTGACAGAGAAGTAGTTAGGTTAACTAGTTTAATTAGGTTAATTATCTAGGTTAGTGCAAAATTTTAGTTAGGGATTTGACAGAGAACTGGTCAGGTTAACTAGTTTAATTAGGTTAATTATCTAGGTTAATTAGTGCAAAAATTTATTTAGGGCTTTGACAGAGAACTAGTTGCGTTAAGTAGTTTAATTAGGGTTAATTATCTAGGTAAACTAGATTAACTAACTACGTTAAATAGGTAGGTTAATTAGGTTCCTTGGATTAACAAGCTAGGTTAAGTAGGCTGGCTAGGTTAGAGGAAAATTTTATTTTAGAGCATTAGGTCAGAAGGGTTAGAGAAATGGAGTTCCTTTGCAATTTAATTGGGTTCTGTCCTAGGCAGAGAAGGGTTAGAGATAATAATGTGTGTTTGTGTGAGAGAGAGGAATAGCTAGATCAACATAATTTGGGTTCTGTCCTAGGCAGAGAAGTGTTTAGTGAGGTCATTTAGCAAAGGTTTTTGATTTTTGAAAAGACCACTATTTTTGAAGGAAAAGAATTTAGGCAAATTTTATTTTTCATTGAAGTGGTCATGTTATATCTTTTCATTGAAGTTGTTCGATTGTGCCCAAATGGCTTTGTTGTTTCCAGGGAATGATGCTGAGTGGCCTATGTTTTGCCGGAATGTTGATTCATTTCTGTTCCGGCAAATTTCAGGTTCTCGATTTGTCCACTTTTTAGCAAAGGTCATGCCGAAATTTTCCGTGAATTTCGGCATGACTTGTGCTACAAACTAGGACATATCGATTGCCCGGGATTTGCCGCACCAGGAAGGAGTCAACATTCCTGCAAAACATAGTCCTTTTTTATGTCATTATTCATTTTATTAGGTCTAGAATTAATTGACTAGATTTAATCATAGGAAACATGGCTAGCAACGATGAAGGACAGGGTTCTGGTGATTGCGACGACGTCTACCGGGCGGCAGACGAATTTTTTAGCCTTACCGACGATCAACCAATGTTGTTGCTGGGCCCACCGGTGGCATCGGGGACTGAGACCGACACGTAGACCAGTGCTGAGACTGAGACCGGCGCTGAGATTCAGACCGGCATCGAGACCGGCGCTGAGACCGGTGCTGCCTCGGGGAGCGGAGCCGGTGTAGAACCGAAAGCAAAGAGGCAACAGGTTCCTAACAAACTCAGGACTACTAGACTAGTGGTCACGGAGGTGGACGATGGCAATTTTGAGCCAAAGGCGCCCGAGGAAGCGCGCGCGTGCTACGGCAATCAAATAGGCTGCATCGTACGGACAACCGCCACCATCAACGATGAAAAACTACAGAAGATAGAAAATATGAGGAGCTCCCTCCTAAAGAAGTTTCACCAGATATTCTTGTTCTCGGGCCGGAATGAGAAGGATTATGAAGATCCAGACGAGGACCCGGCAATGAAGAAGATAAACAAACATGCCATGACCAAGTTTAGCGATGCGTTGGCCGCCTATAAAAATCGTGTGAAAGCAAAGATCAACGATGGGGAACCCTACTCCAAGATTGTAAAGGATAATCCGACAATCACGGAAGATCAGATTCAAATATTAAAGGAGGCTTGTGAGGCCGAAGCTGCCAAAAAAACTATAAGTACATGAAGGGGCTTCAAAAGAGGAACATTGGGAGCCACCACCTCGGAAGCCGTGGTTACGGCGGAAAGAGGTCCAAATGGGCCAAGGAGGACATGGAAGCCGCGAGTCTGGGCATCCCATAGCCCTTGGCGGATTTCACCGTCCCGCAGGAGCGTGACATCCTGAGGGCCCGGCACCATTGGGACCCAGTGAAGAAGGTTTACGAGACAACACCGGTCATTACGGAGTTCATGAGACTGCTGGTAATTTTAGTTTCTGATCAATTCGACTGCACACGTTGGTCATATTTGTAAACGATCCTTGTGCCTTTTGCAGAGAGAGCAGCACCGGATTGCGGCCGAAAGCGACTCGCTGTCTGAGGCATTGGCGAGGCCCAAGTGGGACACTCCATTCAACCGGGCGTTGAACATATTGAAACGACAACCTGTGGATACTCGACCGTCGTATGGATGCGTGCACGGTGTCGGAGACGGCGCCACGTGGAAGAAGTACTACCGTGAGACCACGGAGGAGAGAAAGGAAAGACGGAGGTTAACTGAAGAAAACATCGACAAGAAGGTTGAGATTGCGGTTGAGAAGAAATCATCTCAGACAGTCGCAACAGCGGTAGCTGCCGCAAAACAGGCGATTGCAGATATGTCTACTTCCTTGGTGACGGGCGTTTTCACTTGGACAAGGAAAAATCCAGAAAAAATGCAGAGGACTTTCCCCTTGCTGACTTCTTGGGAGCACCTGCTCCCGCACAGGCTCCCGTACCTGCTCCCGCATCGGCTCCCGCACCTGCTCCCGCACCGGCTCCCGCACCTGCTCCCGCACCGGCTCCCGCACCGGCTCCCTCACCGGACGTGCTCGGTGGTGCCTCCTCTTTGGCTGAGCTCGACGCCTTCACGGTATCTGTCACACCGGCCCCCTTCAATATAAATGTATAATCTCCCGTTTTCGTTGCCTTTCGGATGTCTCATGTCACAGACTTTTCTTTGCAGGCCGACGAAACCCCGTGCACCATATTGTACACCATCGGCGAACAGAAGGTGGACGTGGGGAAGGCGACGATAATGGAGTCGAAGGAACCATTGTTCCACAGCCGGCCGATCCCCCCAAATGTCTTCAAGGTTTTCGTGGCCAGTGTCAAACCGGGCCACGAGAATTTGCCTCCTCTAATACTAGTGGGGGACGACGACGAGACCCCGCGGCGGCTTTGTGATTATTGCAATGGGTGGGTCCTGTTGTGGCCAAAGAGTCTGCTTCGTCTGGAGGCAGCCGGGAGCACACCCACGAGCACGCAGCCTCAGCAAGGTATGAACATCAACACCCCACCTACCCAATTAGCGTCGGGTGTCGGGTTGGGTGATAGCGGACGGTGTAAGGAGGAGGCTCCATTAGTCGCTGATGACGTCGCCATGGATGAGGATGAGGATGACGATGGCACTGAACAGTATGTCTATACTGGCGCCTCCTCAGGGTTTGAGCGTCATGAGTCGGTGCCTGAATTACCATCTCAACGTATTATTCACGACCTTCCGGTAGTAAAGAAGTCTAGGAAGAGAGCGAGGAAAGGCAAAAAAGTTGATTCTATGATCCAGCCGCCTCAGCAGCCTCGGCTTCAGGACCGTATAGATATCCCCGATGCGGATAAATGGCATATCCCCGGTCAACCAATACTACCTGCAACAGCGCTACGGGCCAAATTTGGCGATCTAAGAAGATTTCATGATGATGTGTTGCGGGTAGAGAAAGGCCTCATTGCGGATATCCACTCTACGTAGTTAACGCTCCGCGGCAAATGCCGTACGTCGACAGCTTCCCCACGGATAAGTTCTTCCTCCGATTCGATTACATATTCGACATGTTTTAGGTGAAGAAGCTGGATTTTACGTTTGTCCGCCTTTATGCCTTGCACATGAACTACATCATTGGGGTTGAGCAGATACGTCATATCTGTGTCGCTGACCCGTACTACATGCACGAGGGCTTCTTGGGAGTCTGTGCAGAGCAGCGTGAATACGCGAGGGATTACATCGTCAGTTTCATGCTTGCCAATAAGGACAAGGAGGCGATTCTCGTGCCTTATCATCCCGTGTAAGTCATCCGCGCTGCTATCCTTCCTTCGATTTCAATAATTCATTTGCACGGTGGAGGCTAATTAATTTGAGGTGTACTTATTTTGCGCAGCGGCGGTCGCGCCGTCCTCATCATCCTCTACCCCCGATTCTCCCATGCTCTTTACTTGGACTCGTCGAAGAACATTCTAAAAAAGGATTACACCCACATCAAAGATGTTCGCGACAGTGCTATGTTTTACTACCAAGCAAGGGGTGGAGAGGTTAGGGACAAGAAGAGAAGGGGTGGCAGGGCCGGCTTCAGCCATAAGACCGACTTCTTCTGCATCCAGCAACCGAACGATTCTCTTAATGATGGATTCTATGTCCTACACCACATGCTGGAGTACAGACGAGATCACCAGAACCTTCACATGTCACCTAGATCTAGCGATGCCCATATTCTGCAATGGGCAAAGGACATAGGAGATATCGAGGATCATCGACTTCGAGCTGAGTTCTATAACATCCAATTCGAACTTGCCCAAATCGTCATGAACGAGGTCGTCGGAAAAACAGGGATGTTCTACGGAGAAGGAAAAATGTCGCGGGAAGACGTCCGGACATGGATAGCCTCTCAGCGTCTCGACATGAAGCCTTTCACTAAGCTCGAGGACTATCTCCCTGACATGGATGGATGGCACGACATGATGGAGTGATTGTCGATATATGACAATGTGTCCGTTTAGTCCATACTTTCTGTATGACAAAACTTTGAGTTATGCACGGTGAAACTTTATTTGTGATGTAATTAAACCGTCCTCCTCCTCAACTAGCAAAATTCACTCTAGTTAGGGCATTTTTGGTACGATGAACTTTGTTTTTTATGCTTATGATATGTTGTTTCTATTTTTGCCAAGTGTGTCTCTTTCTGTTGCTCAACTATATATGTTGCATATCATCGACTCATGTGACGATGTAGGTGCATAGATCATAGATGGCGAAGAAGTGCTACGCTAGGAGTATATATACGACAAGTGGCTGGAGTGTCAGGCGCAGGTGTACCGGTTTCCGGTTTCCGAGCGACAGGCAGTAGTTAATTTAGGTTCACGCTAATGTGAGAGAGGGATACGAACTCATGTACTCAAAGTGATAGCTCTTCTCGCGTATATCATTGTTTAGATGGATGATGATGTATTTGCAAGTAATCGAGACTTGTATCGCTATTTTCGAGATTGATGACGAGAGACCACTTTGTGTTGGATGATGATTATGATGATGACATGATTTGATGAGACTAATTGTATGTATATGCTATGATTACATTTGTATGTGTATGATATGCTAAAGATTATTGTATAAAGCCTATTCAAATAAAAAACAAATACAAAACAAATATGCAGGAAAAAACTAATAAAACTAGTAGTAGCGAGGGGGGAAATTTAGCAGTAGCGCCGCCTTACCAGTAGCGCTTCCCTGTAAAAAGAGCTGCAGATAATATCAGTAGCGCCCTTCTCCAAAGAGCGCTACAGCTATTCATGTATAGCAGTAGCGTGGGACAACAGGCGCTACTGCTATACGTTAGTTGTAGCGCCTTATTAGTAGCGCCGGTACCAGCGCTACTGAGAGGCCCAAAACCCGCGCTGCTGCTAGGCTTTTCCCTAGTAGTGGGAGCACCTCTGCGATTGTTACTGCCGGGTCAGCCGGATGTGTACCTCAGACTGGGTGAAGCCGAAAGCTAGCGTTCTTAAGGGAATATTCGGTCGGTGAACTAAAGAGGATTTTCCACTCGTTCATTTATCCGCCCCGAGATGCTTTTCTGCTTTTTTCGCAGTCCGGACATGCACTTTAGGGCATGCCTCCCAGGGAAAGGAACCCCTAACGGAACTATTCTCCCTGGAAGATGTTTCTTACTAACCATGTAATATAACATAACTAGTTGGGCACTTGTCTGTTCAAGCACTAATGACCCCTACGACTGGTCTCCACGCATGCCCCGGTTCTTACATAACCGAGAGGGTATTCAGACACACTCCGGACTATCGGGTCCCGAGGTTGAAGAAAAAAGGTCCGCCATGACAAACGATCTACAATCCGGCTAGAAGGCATTTTACATGTCATCTTAAATTACATAGTCAATTTGACTGGGTATATTCCTCTTCAATACCATCCAACAGGCTGTCTAGTTTACAGTCCTGTTGGGAATATTTGGCGGCCAACTCTACCTGGCCGTACATTAAACTCACAGGGATCTCCTTCCCATCGGGCCCCACAGGTCCGACCTCGGCCATGTGGTTTGGGTCAGCCTTCGTGTACCGCGTCTTCACCATGGCCCAGGCCTCCCTGGCGCCTTGACGGCAGGCCGATATCTTCCATAATCGGAAGCGCCGCCGCGCTCCATTCAGCTTCTCTACAAGCTCTCCAAGGCCTTCGGGCATGGAGACGGATGGCCACAATGCCTGGGCAACGCCTTGCATTACCTGCCGAACTCGTTCGTGCAGTTGTGAGAGCTCGGGAAGAAGGTCACCCGTAGAACCAGGCATTTCCTCTGCAGGCTGACCTGTCAGCATACCTACAGACATAACTCTGTCAATCGGCTTCCTTGCCGAACTCTTTTTCGAAGTTCGTTCAAGCACTTACTAAAAATGTCGTGTCGAAGCCGCCGATTCTCCCTCACAGAGTCCGACAGCTGAGCACGGACATCCTTTAGTTCCTCGCCCAGCTGGGTGTTTGCATCTTGGAGAATATTCTTCTCTTGCCTCACCCTCTTAAGCACGCTCTCGCCGGCCTTTAACCGGCGCAAGAGTTGTTGCTTGTCCGGATCCACTCCGGCGCCATCTGCAATGTTATTGTCAGATTTGCACACATGTCGCACTTCACAAACATACTTATCTTTCGAAGCAAATATTACCAGAGGGGGTCTCCTTGGCCTCCCCTGTTGCGGCTAATGCGGCCTCAAGTTGGGCTTTGCACTCTTCCAGCTCCTGGGACAGTTGGGTATTCTTTTCTGTAAGATCCTGCATAGCAAATGATCCTTATATCAGTTATTCTAACTGTTTCAAGTCTCGGGGGCTACTGACATATATAACTATCAAATATTCTCACCCGTATGTATTTTACATACTGCTCTGTGGCTCTGGCTAGACCATTTTGAGCGGCACGGAGGTACGCATCTCCCGTATTGAAGGCATCCAATGCCTCTTGGGAGAAGCAAGCGTCACGAAGAACTGTCCGGCGACGCCTCTGGTTCATGGCACTCTCCACCTCGGAATTGGTGGCAGACAGGCCGTCCGCATCCTCTGTCGGAGGAGCGTCCGGTGCACGCCTCTTGTTCGCCTCCGCTTCCGAACCCGACCTTGGAGCCTGGCTGGTGGAGGCGCGATTGGCAACCTCCCCTGATATTGTCCGGCAAGCGCTGTTTTTCCTGAAGAGAGCACGAGCATTAGTATGCCTTGAGGGAATAAAACCCGGGAATAAAATGGCACGCCATACCGTTGCGCCAGCATCTCAATCCGGACCGCACTTCTTTTCAGCCTGCCGGGCCTTGACGCCCCCTGTTGGCTAGCCATCGCAGGCTCGGCCCTCCGCCTCGAGGACTTCCCCTGCAAAAACGCCATTGGTATACAGTGATCAAAAATAACCTCGGATGGATCATCTTAAAAGTATTGGGACTTCGGTCTCGGTTACTTGTGAGGCTGGAAGTAGTCCGGGATAATCGGCCGTAATGGCCACTAAGGTGTTGTCCTTGCTCAATTGATGAAACACCCCATCGATCAGCTCCACAGATAAGTCCGGGTCCTCTTGGGAGTCCGGGTCGAAGGACCGTTCCGGGTCCTCGGGTTTTGGAGGAGGGCTGTTTATCTCCTTTACAGCCTGGCGTACCTCCTGCGTTGAAATTGCTAGATTGAATACTTAACTATGGGAATATGAAACGGATGGGCGAGTGAAAGTGTCCGCTTACCCATCTTGGAGGATTGAACATAGAAAATCTGTTCCGTGGGTTGACGCAGAGGAATTCCTTCTCCCTTGTACAAAGTGGACAAGATCTTTATTAGAGCGGCAACCGATTTCGGCCCCTTACGGCCGCATCGGGTGGCGTTGTCCTCCCCGTTGAAATCCCACATGGGGTGGCCTCTATACTGAAGCGGCTGCACCCCCCTCATAATGCATGTGGCCATGACCCCGATCATGGTCAGTTCGAAATGAGCTAACAACCTTATCCGGCTCATCAGGTAAAGGACGTCATTGTCATTTTCCTTCTGAGGGCTTCGTGGACGCCATCTTAGGTGCTTCTTCAAAGGAGCATTATCGAACTAAGGAAGGCCAATCCGAACAGGGTCCGGCAGGGGGACATCTTCTATATAAAACCATTCTGAAGGCCAGTCTTCGGATGCCTTCTTTGGGGTTCCGGACAGATATCCGGTCCCGGCGATGCGCCATAGTTCGGCTCCGCCCACTTGATATATCGACCCCTCCTGACAATGGGGCACAAGGCAGAACAGTATCTTCCACAGCGCGAAATGGGCCTCGATGCCGAAAAACAGCTCGCAAAGGGCTACGAAGCCCGCAATATGCAATATGGAGGCAGGTGTAAGGTTGTGCAACTGGAGGCCGTAGAACTCTGGGAGCCCCCGGAGAAACGGATGAATTGGCAATCCGAGCCCTCTTATCAAATAAGGGACAAGGCATACCCGCTCTCCTTCGGAGGGATTGGGGACGCTCTCCACTTGCTCTCCACCATTATAGGTGGCAAGCCCGGCTCGAACCGGGACCATGTAGGCTGGGGGGAGAAACCCCTTGGCTTGGAGCGCCACTAGCTCGCTGTGCGGGACGGAGCATCTCTCCCAATCTCCAGGCTGAGGGCTGGAGGGGCGAGAGGAGGAGCTGCGTCGACTGGCCATGATGGAATGGATCTCTGTCGAATGCGCTCCGATGAATGCTCGCGGAGGGAAGATGGTGTGATTCGGATCTAAATCCCCGCCTCTTCTATAGGCGGCTCATTTGCGCAGCTAGGGGGGTAAATGAAAAAACACCCTGGCTTTTCGCATTCGTTTGACACGTGGAAGATGGCCATTATTGGGCACAGAAGCCAAGGAGCGCAACATTCACCAGAAGTCAGACACTATTCAACAGGTATATGGAATTTGGGGAAGAACCCGCCTTGCAATGCCGAAGACAAATCTGCGCGCCGGACTCATCGTCATTGAAGCCTGGTTCGGGGGCTACTGAGGGAGTCTCGGATTAGGGGGTGTCCGGATAGCCGGACTATACCTTTGGCCGGACTCCTGGACTATGAAGATACAAGATTGAAGACTTCGTTCCGTGTCCAGATGGGACTTTCCTTGGCGTGGAAGGCAAGCTTGGCGATACGGATATGTAGATCTCCTCCCATTGTAACCGACTCTGTGTAACCCTAGCCCTCTCCGGTGTCTATATAAACCGGAGGGTTGTAGTCCGTAGGATGAACAACAATCATACCATAGGCTAGCTTCTACGGTTTAGCCTCTCTGATCTCGTGGTAGATCTACTCTTGTACTACCCATATCATCAATATTAATCAAGCAGGAGTAGGGTTTTACCTCCATCAAGAGGGCCCGAACCTGGGTAAAAACATCGTGTCCCTTGTCTCCTGTTACCATCCGCCTAGACGCACAGTTCGGGACCCCCTACCCGAGATCCGCCCGTTTTGACACCGACAATGTCTATTACCGATTTATCGCTATCATTTTGGGGATATGCTTTAGAGACAGCTATATTCACTTTAAATAGGGTACCATCTAAATCCGTTGAGACGACACCGTATGAATTATGGTTTGCAAAGAAACCTAAGCTGTCATTTCTCAAAGTTTGGGGATGCGATGCTTATGTCAAGAAACTTCAACCTGAAAAGCTCGAACCCAAGTCAGAAAAATGCGTCTTCATAGGATACCCTAAGGAAACCATTGGGTATACCTTCTACCTTAGATTCGAAGGCAAGATATTTGTTGCCAAGAACGGGTCCTTTCTGGAGAAAGAGTTTCTCTCGAAAGAAATAAGTGGGAGGAAAGTAGAACTCGATGAAGTAATGCCTGTTGAACCGGAAAGTAGTGCAGCTCAGGAAGATGTTCCTGTGGTGCCTACAAAGACCAGAGAGGAAGTTAATGATGATGATCAAGGTACTTCGGATCAAGTTGCTACTGAACTTCGTAGGTCCACAAGGACACGTTCCACACCAGAATGGTATGGCAACCCTCTCCTGGAAATCATGTTGTTAGACAACGGTGAACCTTTGAACTATGAAGAAGCGATGGCGGGCCCAGATTCCAACAAATGGCTTGAAGCCATGCAATCCGAGATAGGATCCATGTATGAAAACAAAGTATGGACTTTGACAGACTTGCCCGATGATCGGCGAGCGATAGAAAACAAATGGATCTTTAAGAAGAAGACGGACGCAGATGGTAACATTACCATCTATAAAGCTCGACTTGTCGCTAAGGGTTATCGGCAAGTTCAAGGAGTTGACTATGATGAGACTTTCTCTCCCGTAGAGAAGCTGAAGTCCGTCCGAATCATGTTAGCAATTGCCACATACTATGATTATGAGATATGGAAAATGGATGTCAAAACGGCATTCCTTAACGACTATCTTAAGGAAGAGTTGTATAGGATGCAAACGGAAGGTTTTGTCGATCCTAAGAATGCTAACAAGGTATGCAAGCTCCAGCGATCCATATATGGGCTGGTGCAAGCATCTCGGAGTTGGAACATCGCTTTGATGAGATGATCAAAGTGTTTGGGTTTATGCAGACTTATGGAGAAGCCTGCGTTTACAAGAAAGTGAGTGGGCTCTGTAGTATTTCTTATATTATATTTGGATGACATACTTTTGATGGGAAATGATATAGAACTTTTGGACAGCATAAAGGCCTACTTGAATAAGTGTTTTCAATGAAGGACCTTGGAGAAGCTGCTTACATATTAGGCATCAAGATCTATAGAGATAGATCGAGATGCCTCATAGGTCTTTCACAAAGCACATACCTTGATAAGATATTGAAGAAGTTCAATATGGATCAGTCCAAGAAGGGGTTCTTGCCTGTGTTGCAAGGTGTGAAATTGAGCTCGGCTCAATGTCCGACCATGGCAGAAGATAGAGAAAAGATGAGTGTCATCCCCTATGCCTCGGCTATAGGGTCTATTATGTATGCCATGCTGTGTACCAGACCTGATGTAACCCTTGCCGTATGTTTGGTAGGAAGGTACCAAAGTAATCCCAGCATGGAACACTGGACAGTGGTCAAGAATATCTTAAAGTACCTGAAAAGGACTAAGGATATGTTTCTCGTTTATGGAGGTGACGAAGAGCTCGTCGTAAAGGGTTACGTCGACGCTAGCTTCGACACAGATCTGGATGACTCTAAGTCACAAACCGGATACGTATATATTTTAAATGGTGGGGCAGTAAGCTGGTGCAGTTGCAAGCAAACACTACTAGGAAAAGGCCTACTAATGGCGCACTGATTTTGCCTACTAATGGCGCATTACCAGTGCGCCATTAGTATCACGCCACTAGAATTTTTTACTAATGGCGCACCACTGGTGCGTCATTAGTATATGGTATACTAATGGCGCACCTGGCAGTGCGCCATTAGTTTTGCCCACAGTGCGCCATTAGTAACAATTTTTTTAATTTTTTTTCCTTAATCTCAAGTCACTATTTCAACTATGAGATATCCAACACATATATATACAACAAGCATCCATATAGCAATCATAGCCAACACACAAGTTCCATCATATATACATACATAGCCAACACACAAGTTCCATCATATATACATACATAGCCAACACACAAGTTCCATCATATATACATACATAGCCAACACATAGTTCCATCGTTACATATTACAAAAGTTTCACATTGTTCATCCAACACCGTTATCCATCAAATCACAAAAGTTTCACATTGATACAAAATAAAAACACAAATGGAAAAGAAGCACTCCATCCACGCAAGCTTCCGTCAATTAAATCAAATATGCAAGAAGTTAGAAGAAGAAAAAGAAGAAGACTAGAATAATACTAGAAGAAGAACACTAGAAGAAGAATAAGAAGAGTTTTGGAAAAGAAGAAGAATAAGAAGAAGACTATAAGCTTATTATGTAAACTTGATCATTTTGTGCTAACATAAGTTATTTTGGAGCTAACCTATAGGAAACTAAGCATATAAGCTCTAAGTTAGTATATTAGAGCCAACTTAGGTAAAATGAAGCTAACCTATGTCATTTTGGAAAAGAAGAAGAATAAGAAAAAGACTATAAGCTTATTATGTAAACTTGATCATTTTGTGCTAACATAAGTTATTTTGGAGCTAACCTATAGGAAACTAAGCATATAAGCTCTAAGTTAGTATATTAGAGCCAACTTAGGTAAAAATGAAGCTAACCTATAGGAAACTAAGCATATTAGAGATAACATAGGTAACTAAGTGTATATATATATCATTTTGGATAACTAACCTATTGGAGATCTGACATACCTGACAAAGTTCAGTTCTCATGCATTGTTCTTCTCCTTCTTCTCCTTCCTCTCCCTGATGCGCCTAGAGCGGCGAGGCGGTGGGGGTAGTGGAGGCAGTGGGATGTAGTCTTCTACCACAATTGGCGTGGTCATGTCGCCCAGCTATGGGATCGCTGGTGCCACCACCGGTGCGTGATCATTGTCAGGAACCACCACCATCGCGAGGCCACCTTCAGGCATGACCATCGCTAGGTCATCCTCAGCCACCTCCATCTCTTGCCCATGGTCAGCCACCACCATCGCTTGCCCTTGGTTAGCCACCACCAGCACTAGGTCATCCTCAGCCTGATGCCCATCGTCATCCTGCAGCTCCTCATCCTCACTCTGCTCCTCTTCTCCCATACTCCAGTCCGGATCATCCTTCTTGTTGTCTATGCTGCTGCCAGAATCGCTGCTGCTTTCGCTACAGCCAGAATCGATGCTGCTTTCGCTACAGCCATAGTCGCTGCTGCTTTGGCTGTAGCCAGTGTCGCTGCTGCTGCTCCCATTACCTATCCAAAATGCAACAATGACCGTTAACAATTGATGTGAGACAAAGCCAAATGTAGAGGAATAAGAAGAGGCAGAACGTACCGGCATCATCATCGGCAGCATAGCGCATGCGACACATAGTCGTGTTGAACACCTTCACGATGAGCATGTTGGCGTCGTCGTCGTACCTGAAGAGAAGGAAGTACCCCAGCCGCAGGTCGTAGGCACGGTAGAACTTATCCCACCCACGAGACAAGTACATGTGGCCCTTCTTGACCACCAACTGCACATCCCACTGCCTGCGAAACCCGTTGCCGGCCTGTCGCAGCTTCACATTATTTGGCAGATCTTCACCCATCAGCATGTTCATAAAACTGTCAGGCAGCCTCTGCAGTTTGGGACAATGAGTGATGTAGCAAACAACAGATATAATAATGAGATGGGTGAAGGGGAGATCTCTCGTTTTATATACCTGCGTCATGGATGATACTGAAGCCTCAAGTATGATAGTGAAGAACTCGGAAGCATCCAACTCGTACTGCGGTGTCGCAGATCGGCGGTGGCTGCTTCCCGCCATCTCTGATAAGAAGCAGAAGAGACCAATCAGTACCCTTACAACAGATCATAAAACATGCATGATAACAGGCATTAGTCGCAAGTACCCCATATGTCCTATTTTTAGCAAAGTAATGCTAAAATTCACGAAAAATTTCACCATTACCTTTGCTGAAAGTAGGACATATGGAGTACCCGAATTTGCCAGAACGGAAGTTAATCGACATTCCGGCAAACTCAAGGGCCTCTCGGGGTACCTACAACATCATCACAAGTACAGCAGCAGCAGCAGTGAATACAGGCATAACAGCAGCAAAACTATATATTTTTATGCAGTAAACAAACGAACACTAAGAGTAGAATGTTCTTGCAACAAACATTATTGTGTGACATCGAAAGGCATCACTCTGCTTAAAGGGAAGGATGACTTAAGTGGCAGATGTATATGATTGCACCACTTGATCTGCACTTCTCTATATTATATGATGTACTAAAGAACTTGAGCAAAAAAAGATAAATAGGAACATATTTCTCACCTTGGAGGTGTTGCTGCTGCTGCACTGTCTGTTGTAGCCAGCGAATTAAGTTAGCTTGTATTTGGGCTTGCTTTTCCTTCTAAGCTCTCTGCATCTATAACACAGAATAAGAGGGGAACTTGACAACTAGCTGGAGCATATATTTCAGGATCTTCTAATGGGGGGTTGTTTAGTTTCCTAGTTCCATGCTTTTGTTGGACAAGTTAGAACTGAAGGTCCCCTAAAATGGTATTTAATTAGTGGGCAAGCCCACAGATTTACAAATCCACAAAAGCCCAATTCTAAAGAACTATAATGATCTATTTGAATTACTAATTAATAATATAAACTGGAACAGGAGCTCAAGTTTCTTGTACACAAGTTGACCATGCAGCAACTACATGAGCAAAGCATTACTATCTGTGACAAAACCTAGAAGCTTGATACAAAACGTTTTGAACTACAGAGACAACAGAATCAACTTTGAATATTTTCTAAGTACAAACTAGCAATATCTAGGAACTAACAAAATTGTAAAATCAAAACAAGAAATCATAAAAACACTAAATACAGGCCAAAGCAAATGATATGGCAGCTGACATGTACGTTCACTAGAAATATAAGACATTTCCTACTATAGTAATGCAGTAAAACTACTGTATCTGCAACATAAAACTACTGTATCTGCAACATAAAACTACAACAACATAAAACTACTGTATCTACAATAGTAGCAAGATTAATACAGTAATACACAAGAGATTAGTCAGTTTTACCTGGCTGTTTACTGCTGCTGTCGCGCTGCAGGGGCGGAGGAAGGGGCGCCGCCGGTGGAGAGGGCGAGGCCGAGGACGGCGTGGGGCTTGAGGGCCGGCGGCCTGGTGAGGCCGACGAGGTGGTCGTCCCCGACGCCGGCGGAGCTAGGGTTCGGGGACACAGCGGGCGGCGCTGAGGGGACGGGGCGATGGAGAGGGGGTAGGGGGGAGGTCGCGGGAGAAGAGAGGAGGAGGCGGGCGGGGGCGCAGCTTCGGGGCTGGAGGGGCCTGTACCGGAGGCGGGGCAGCGGAGGTTTCGGCCGGCTGGGCTAGTAATTGGAGTTTCAGACAAGTTGGGGAGGTAGTTTGTAGGCAATATCCTTGGGGTTTGCTTGATGAAGTGGTATAGAAATACTCTGATGGGGAAAAGAAATGGGTGACAGTTAGTAATGATGAAGAGCTGCTACCATGTTTGCTAGGCATAATGAGAAAGAGAATTTTCATGTGAGGATGCAAATTGATGTGCTTAAGCAGGCATTTGGACCTAGGATGGCGGGTGCAACATCTCGGGGAGAACCAAGTCGTCATAATGGCATCTCTAGCCAAAACAGTTCAGTTAGTGCACGACGACGTGGTGGCTCGAGAAGCGTGGGCACCGGCAGTAGGGTCCCCCTTGAAGTGGAGCCTGATGAATACAATTCTGGGGTTGATGAAGAGAAGCTATATTCTGATGTTATTCAGAATTTACGATGGGCACCTCGGGCTGAAAACCAAGATGAGGCTCACAATACAGTCCATGTGGATGATGACGTGGTGGATGAGGATGAAGACCTTGCAGCTGTTGAATGGGACCCTTTTAACTCTCATATGGAAGAAGGTACCGTTTTTGCATCCATGACTGAGTGTAGAAATGCACTTGTGACATACTGCATCAAGATAGAACGTACTTTCAAAGTTTACAAGAGCGATCAAGTAGGCTACAGAGTGCACTGTCCGACTGAGGGTTGTCCATGGAGGATGCTCACATCTAAAATGCGAAATAGTATGAATTTTTAGGTCAAAGTGAACCCTTTTAAGCACACATGCCAGGAATCAACCCTTAGGAAGAATACAATCAGTAGAGCCAAGTCAAGATGGATGGTAGAAGAAGTAAAGAAGTGGGTGAAAGAAAATCAGCAAGTGGGTCCAAAGGAATTGCAGAAGAACATCAAAGACAAGTTCAAGATAGATTTACCATACATGAGGTTGTTCAATGCTAAACAACATGCTATGGATTCTATTTATGGTAACTGACAGGAAAGTTTTCAATTGTTGTATTCATTCAAATGTGAAGTTTAGAGGACCAGCCCAGGTAGTATTGTAGATATTGACTACCACACCGTGGAGTAAACATTCAGGGGAGTGACAAAGACAAAGGAATGCTTTAGGAGGGTTTTTGTCTGCTTTGAGGCTTGTCGCTAGGGTTTCTTGGCAGGCTGCAGGCCTTATTTGGCTATTGATGCCACTTTTCTCACAGGGAGGTTTAAAGGAAAGTTAGTAGCAGCTTGTGCAGTTGATGCACATAGTTTTGTATTTCTAGTTGCATACGGTGTGCTGGAGACAGAGTCCTTCGAGAGCTGGACTTGGTTTTTGCATAATGTGTGCCGGGCTATTGCACATCCCAATGGGTTAGCCATTCATACAAATGCCTGCAAAGGTTTAGAAGTGATCGTGAACAATGTGTTCCCTGGAGTAGAGCATAGGGAATGCATTTGTCATCTTGCTGAAAATTTCATGAAGAAATTCAAAGGAAAGGTGTATACCGACAATTTATGGCCAGCATCTTTGACATGCAGTGTGAAGAAGCACAACTACCACTTGAGGCAGTTATACATGAATCGCAAAGTGAAAGAATACTTGGTGATACACCACTCCAAGTTATGGACCAGAAGCCAGTTCAGTGAACTGAGCAAAGTTGACTATGTGCACAATAATCTAGCAGAGTCTTTCAACTCAACGATCCGGAAACTAAAGGGTCATTATGTGGTGGATTTTCTTGACAGGATAAGGATAGAATACATGCATAAATTTTATTATCGTGCAGGAATAGCCGTGGCAAAATTCATGGGCAACATTATCATCCCTGCCATGATGAATGAATTGAAGAAGAAAACAAAAGGCTTGGAAATGACCATGACTCTTTGCTCGGGTACCACAGCAGAGATATCATATTTGGATAAAGAGAAGAGGGAATGGAGATATCCAGTGGATTTAGAAGCTAGAACTTGCAGTTGTAGGCAATGGCAGATAACTGGGTTGCCATGCATTCATGCCTTGTTTTTCATCAGTTCTCTCCCAGGTCCAGCAGGGAACACACAGCAGTATGTGCATGATTACTACTCTGTTGCAAGGTTCAACCACATATCCGTATGACTTGCCTGCTATGGAGGGAAAACAACAATGGGACATGGTGGACCCTATATTCAAACTTTGTGCTCCAATTCTAAAGAGAGCAGTAGGTAGACCAAGGAAGAGTCGAATCAGACCTCACAGTGAAGGGGCTAGACTTGGAGCAAGGAAGCGTAAGTGCACAAGGTGTGGTGGGTCTGGTCATTTCGGTAAGTATTGTATAACACGGTAGATCTAGCATTCAGAGAGAGTTTCGATAAAGGCTTCGATGAAAATGTTGGTCAGGAGCCGGTGCCTCAACAGATGATGAAAATGATGATCAACACCCAGTTGCATCACATGAGGATTTTGACGAGGTTCCAAATGATGATGGTCAACAACCGCATGATTTTGACGATGATCCAAAATATCCTCCAAATGATGATTCAAGTGAGGCTCCAAATGGTGTTTCAAGTGAGGCTCCAAATGGTGATCCGAATGAGGCTCCAAATGGCAATGGTGATCCAAGTGAGGCTCCAAATGGTGACTAACCTTCTGTTGTTGTGAGTTCTGCTAGGTATGTAAATCTTGCAAATACTACTATACATTTATCACTTGACATTATCTCATTACCCTTTATGTTTTGCACAGCTCTACGGTAGGTTTGAAGAAGGCGCGCAAGGTACCGACAACCAAGAGGAGAAGAGAAGAAGCAGTGAGCACAAGGTGCATGAGGAGCAAAGTGATGCCAAGAAGCTCAACGAACAGACAGAAGCCCCAACGCTATTTATGAATAATTATGAAACATTGTGAATAATGTTGTATTTCTGTTGAATGATGATGGACCTATGTTAGAACTATGTTTGAATGATGTTGGACCTATGTTAGAACTTCAAATTTGACATGCTATATGAATGTTGGAATTCTTTCGAAACTTTGGTAAACTCACATTCATGAAAAATGTGCTAAAAAAGAGCTCCAAAGGTAGGGTAAACGACCTCATTTCTAAGCAAGATTTTTTTTACCTTGTCTACATGAGCCAAATAACTTTCCTACACATATATTCTATATACACAAACTATGTGCGCTGGTTTTTCCTTTTTTTTGATTTTTTTCAAATTTTGTTTTGCTCATTTGAATTTTGGTCAAACCTAACTTTGACCAAGATTTAAACAAATCTAAAATATCAAAAGGAAAAACTAAGCCTGGATCCTTCTTATTCACTCCAAAATGAAGCTGTGATGAGGTTTTTTAAATTTTCATGAAAAAATGCTAAAAAAGAGGGGTCCAAAGGTAGTGTAAACGGCCTTTTCTAAGCAAGGTTTTTTTCGACCTTGTCTAAATCAGCCAAATAACTTTCCTACGCATATATTCTATATATGCAGAGTATGTGCGCTGGTTTTCCATTTTTTGATTTTTTTTAAATTTGTTTTGCTCATTTGAATTCTGGTCAAACCTAACTTTGACGAAGATTTAAACAAGTCTAAAACATCAAAAATGAAAAAATAAGCCTGGATCCTTCTTAGTCACTCCAAAAGGAAGCTGCGGTGAGGTTTTTGAATTTTTCATGTTCATTTCCCCAAAACACTTCTCTTCACTTCATACAAGAGAGTTTGAGATACTTGAGATATCACATAATAAACTTGAACTTTTTGTTTAAATGTATGTAAACCTTGTTTATCAACTTAAATTGTTAGTATATGACATAAGAAGACTATGTGCGCAGGTTTTCCATTTTTCTGATTTTTATTTAATTTATTATGCTCATTTGAAATCTGGTCAAACCTATGTTTGACTGTTCCAAACCCCTCCCAAACCCCGCTAACCCTAGTGCTGAACAGGGACCGTCCATCTAACCCTAGCGGCGATCAAGGACCGTTGATCTAACCCTTCTAGAAGGAATCTGCAGGGAGGAGGGGGGCGATCCGCGAGATGCAATCTGATTGGCTTGGAGATTGTTTTTTCTCAATAACTACCGGGCGCGCTGGATGCACCATTGGGCCGTCTCGCTATCTGGTCCCGAGACCGCAGTTAATAGCCCGTCTCAGCCTTTCCAGGCATGCATGCATGGGAAGGGCGGCGACATGGGTTTGCATGCGCGGGAGGTGGACGTGCATGCATGCGAGCAAGGCGAGCTAGGCGAGCTAGATGGCCATGCACGTATTGATTCAGAGTTAGGCCATTGTTTCAGATTACGCCGTTGATTCAGATTACGACAGTGAGTCAGAGGCACGCACCCGGTCAAAGAGCTTCCCTAAGTGAATCAAATGCACACACGCATCCAATGCATCGTTTTGGTGCAAAAATTTAAGGGTCCAAAACGTACACACACCATTCTCATCCGTTCTCTCTTCCTCTCCCACCCACAGGCTATAAATGGGTTGCCTCTCCTTCCTCTCCCACTCACCACCCAAAAGTCAGATCCATTCTCTCCAACTTCAAACACCCAAGCGACCGAGCCCTGTCCAAGCGACCAAGTGAAGATGCAGTACAACGGGCCGACCTTCCTTCGTCCGCCTGTCGTGCCGGAGCTACGGTACCCACCGGGCGTGCTCGTGGAGAGGGAGCTCCGTGTGTGGGCGACATTAAGGTGCACTACTAGGGAAAAGCCTATACACAGAAAGTTACTAGTAGCGAGGGTTAAAAACCCTCGCTACTGCTACTTACCAGTAGCGCAGGTTTTTAAACCTCGCTACTACTAACCTGCGCTACTGGTAAGTAGCAGTA
>NC_041386.1:663475655-663489784 GCF_002162155.2 Triticum dicoccoides | reverse complement strand
GATCGCCTTTTCAGTTTTAAAAAAATAAAAGAAAATGATGAAAATGTCAAAAAAATAAAAGAAAATAAGTTTCCCATGTGATATGTGGTCTAGTTGTTGGGAAAATTTGCAAATATGAATTTCAACTTTATTTGCAAAATCTCTCGAGAATTTGTAAAAATGGGCATAACTTTTGCATACTAACTCGGATGAAAAAGTTTTTTATATGAAAAATCATCTACTCGAAAAGTTACATCCAAATTTAACTGGGGGAACCCCGTTAAACATTTTCAAAATCCTCAAAAACCTGACAGAAAAAAGTTACGGGGCTTTTAAGATCTAGAGTGGAAAAAATCGAAAAAATTCAAACTGTGTGGTCAAACTGTGGTCAAACAATGGTCAAACTAATTATTTTAGAATATTAGTGTTACTAAATAATTATTTTAGTTTTTTTGAATTTTGGTCAAATCTGGTCAAACTATGGCCAAACTGTGGTCAAACTGTGGTCAAACTAATTATTCAAGAAATATTAGTGTTACTAATTTTTTAGAACAATAGTTTCAAACTCAAATAGTGAAATGTGTGACTTCATGCTCAAGCTAAATTCCTGAGGTTAATAGGATTGACATCTTACTATTATCACAAAAAACTAATTTTTTGTGATAAGATTCAAAAAAAACCCGCGCTGGTAGTAGTAGCGCGGGTTTTTACCCACGCTACTACTAAAGGAGGTAGTAGTAGCACGGGTGGCACCCGCGCTACTGCTATAAGTTAGCTGTAGCGCCTTATTAGTAGCGTCGGCCCCCGCGCTGCTAATAGGCCCAAAACCCGCGCTGCTGCTAGGCTTTTCCCTAGTAGTGGTTGAGGGGATCCGTCGAGCTCACCCGCGCCTTCCTCAGAGCCGGCTATGCCCACCTCACACGGGGCTCGCTGATGACCCACAAGTGTAGGGGATCTATCGTAGTCTTTTCGATAAGTAAGAGTGTCGAACCAAACAAGGAGCAGAAGGAAATGACAAGCGGTTTTCATTAAGGTTTTCTCTGCTAGCACTGAAATTGTAGGTAACAGATAGTTTTGTGATAAGATAAATTGTAACGGGTAACAAGCAATGAAAGTAAATAAAGTGCAGCAAGGTGGCCCAATCCTTTTTGTAGCAAAGGACAAGCCGGGACAATTTCTTATAATGAGAAAAGAGCTCCCGAGGACACATGGGAATTATTGTCAAGCAAGTTTTCATCACGCTCATATGATTCGCGTTCGGTACTTTGATAATTTGATATGTGGGTGGACCAGTGTTTGGGTACTACCCTTACTTGGACAAGCATCCCACTTATGATTAACCCCTATTACAAGCATCCGCAACTACAAAAGAAGTTTTAAGGTAAACCCAACCACCGCATTAAACATATGGATCCAAATCAGCCCCTTACGAAGCAACACATAAACTAGGGTTTAAGCTTCTGTCACTCTAGCAACCCATCATCTACTTATTACTTTCCAATGCCTTCCTCTAGGCCCAAATAATGGTGAAGTGTCATGTAGTCGACGTTCACATAACACCACTAGAGGAAAGACAACATACATCTCATCAAAATATCGAACGAATACCAAATTCACATGACTACTAATAGCAAGACTTCACCCATGTCATTAGGAACAAACGTAACTACTCACAAAGCATATTCATGTTCACAATCAGAGGAGTAATAATATGCATTAAGGATATGAACATATGATCTTCCACCAAGTAAACCAACTAGCATCAACTACAAGGAGTAATCAACGCTACTAGCAACCCACAGGTACTAATTTGTGGTTTTGATACAAGATTGGATACAAGAGATGAACTAGGGTTTTGAGAGGAGATTGTGATGGTGAAGATGTTGATGGAGATTGACCCCCTCCCGATGAGAGGATCAGTGGTGATGATTTCCCCCTCCCAGAGGGAATTTTCCCCAGCAGAATAGCTCTGCTGAAGCTCTAGATTGGTTCCGCCTCGTGGCGGCGGAATTTCGTCCCGTAAGCTTGCCTCTGATTTTTTTTTCCATGGTAAAAGCCTTCATATAGCAGAAGAAGGGCATCGGAGGGTCACCAGGGGGCCCAGGAGACAGGGGGCGCGCCCAGTAGGGGTGGGCGCGCCCCCCACCCTCCTGGCCTGTGTGCGGGCCCCCTCTGGTAGTTTCTTCACTCAATAATTCTTATTAATTCCAAAAATAACTTCTGTGGAGTTTCAGGATTTTTGGAACTGTGCAGAATAGGTTTCCAATATTTGCTCGTTTTCCAGCCAGAATTCCAGCTGCCGACATTCCCCCTCTTCATGGTAAACCTTGTAAAATAAGAGAGGATAGCCATAAGTATTGAGATATAATGTGTGATAACAGCCCATAATGCAATAAATATTGATATAAAAGCATGATGCAAAATGGACGTGTCAACTCCCCCAAGCTTAGACCTCGCTTGTCCTCAAGCGGAAGCGAAAATCGAAAAATATGTCCACATGTTTAGAGATAGAGGTGTCGATAAAAATAAAATACGGACATCAGGGCATCATGATCATTCTTATAATAGCAACATTAATAGATTTTATCATATGATTTCTTATGCTCAAGTAATGATCATTTCACAATGTCAAGTATGGTTCAAAAACTTTATTGGGAACTAGCAACCTATAATCTCAGTCACTGAAGCAATTGCAATTTATCATAACATCAGAAAGAGTCAGGAATAGAGCTTTTCAGCAAGTCCACATACTCAACTATCATATAGTCTTCTACGATTGCTAACACTCATGCAGTACTTGTGGTTATGGAGTTTCAACCGGACACTGAGAAAGATAGGGGCTTATTGTGTTGCCTCCCAACGTATTCACCTTTGGGTGATGTCAACAATAATAACTCATGCTAACTTACATCCAGTTGGATATATATATATATATATATATATATATATATATCAAGATCTTTCAAACACGAGGAGCTTGCCAAAGGATAAAATGAAAAAGGGAAAGGTGAAGACCACCTTGACTCAAGCATAAAGTAAAAACATAAAGTAAAAGATTGGCCCTTCGCAGAAGGAAGCAGAGACTGTCATGTACTTTTAGGGTTGGATGCATAAAATCTTAATGCAAAAGAACGTCACTTTATATTGCCACTTGTATGTGGACTTTTATTATGCAGTCCGTCGCTTTTATTGCTTCCAAAACAAGATCGTATAAGGCTTATTTTCTCTGCACTAATAAGCCTTACATATTTAGATAGCAATTTTTATTGCCTGCAACATGACAACTTACTTGAAGGATCTTACTCAATCCATAGGTAGGTATGATGGACTCTCATGGCAAAACTGGGTTTAAGGATATTTGGAAGTACAAGTAGTATCTCTACTTGGTGCAAGGAATTTGTCTAGCATGAAGGCAAGCTCAACATGTTGGGAAGATCAATGACAATATACTGTAACTGAGATGTGAGAAAACATAAACCATTACGTTATCTTACTTGTCCAACATCAACTCTTTTAGCGTGTCATACTTAATGAGTGCTCCCAATCATAAAAGATGTCCAAGATAATATATTTGTATGTGAAAATCTCTCTTTCCTTATTACTTCCTATTAACTGCAACGATGACCAAAATTACGTTTGTCAACTCTCAACAACTTTTATTCCTCATACTTTCTATGTGTGAAGTCATTACTGTCCATAAGATCAATATGAACTCTTTTATTCTTTTTATTCTTTCTACTTTCTCAAGATCGTGGTAAGATAGCAAAGCCGTTGACTCAACACTAATCTTTATTATAGATAGCTCACGAACTCGATTACATAAAGAGATCACAAAGAAAAGCTCAAAACTACTTGATACTAAAACTTCAATCTACTAGATCAAGATAATACTAAAAAGATCGAACTAAATAAAACGATAAAGATAGGAGTGTGACGGTGATACGACCGGGGCACCTCCCCCAAGCTTGGAAGTTGCCAAGGGGAGTGCCCATACCCATGTGATTATATCCTCGGAGGTGGTGAAGTAGGAGTTGTTGATGATGTAGGCTTGTCGTCCATCTTCCAAGGCATAGGCTTACCATCATATAAGGATGATCGAGTCTCCGGGATCCTTAAATCTACAGCCAAACTCATCCTCTTGAATCTATATTCATACTCATAGTTTTGGTTTTGCAGGTCATAGATCTGGGCTTGGAGGTGCTCGATTTTCTTTTGAATCTTGAAGATGGTCTCCCCAATGACATTGGCATCTAGCTTGTGGTTGTTGGTGAACTCCGTGATCATCATCTGGTTAGTGTTGAGTCCACGCTCCACCATCCCTTGGCACTTCAAGACTTGTTGCTCCATGGCTTCGAGCTTTGTCTCCACACTTCCGGTACGCCTTGGTCCCTCCACATCGCGGATGTGTAGAACCCCCTCACGCATCTCAATGGTTTGGGGGTGTTGCAGCATCTCCGCGAGATAGGGGTTGATAACCCTCTCGAAAAACTTGTCCTTGGGAGTGCTTGGAGACATCATGATGCTCTAGATCTGTCAGGAAAATAGCTCGAAATGAAAACAGAGGATATTTGCGTGATACGGTGGTCAAAGCCTTCGGGAGATTATATAATGAATTTTTACCGACCAAAATACGTAACATGCAAGAAAATAGAGTCCGGGTGGCACACGAGGTCCCTCCAGCCTCGTGGAGGCCTCGGGTCCTTCCCGGACTACTTCTTTCTTTCCAAAATTCTTAAATATTCCAAAACGGATAAAAATTGCCATTAGAATTGTTTTGGAGTCAGTTTACTTACCGTACCACATACCTATTCCTTTTCGGAGTCTGGAACATTCTAGAAAGTGTCCCTTATTTATTCCTCCAGGGTTACGGTCTCAATAATATTAGTTTCAACATTGATAGGATTACCTGAGATATAATGTTTGATTCTTTGACCGTTTACCACCCTCGGACTTGTGCCTTCGAAGTTGTTGATTTTTATGGCACTGGAATGATAGACCTCCTCGATAATGTAAGGACCTTCCCATTTAGAGAGAAGTTTTCCTGCAAAAAATCTTAAATGAGAGTTGAATAATAACACCTACGTTAAACTCGCGCTTTTGTATCCTTTTGTCATGCCAGCGTTTGACTTTTTCTTTGAATAGCTTGGCATTCTCATAGGCTTGGGTTCTCCATTCATCAAGTGAGCTAATATCAAATAACCTCTTCTCACCGGCAAGTTTGAAGTAATAGTTGAACTCTTTAACAGCCCAATATGCTTTATGTTCAAGTTCAAGAGGTAAGTGACATGCTTTTCCATAAACCATCTTATACGGAGACATACCCATAGGATTTTTGTATGCAGTACTAGGCCCATAATGCATCATCAAGTTTTTTGGACCAATTCTTTCTAGATCTATTTGCAGTCTTTCGCAAAAATAATTTGAGCTCTCTATTACTCAACTCTACTTGACCACTAGACTGCGGGTGATAAGGAGATGCGATTCTATGATTAACATCATACTTAGCAAGCATCTTACGGAAAGCACCATGAATAAAATGTGACCACCACCAAACCAATCTCACATCCCAAGCCGCTGTGCTCAAACTAGAACATGGCCCGATGCCAAAACGCATGCATGGGACGGCTGATGTCGATGGGATGATCGCATGGGACGGTCAGGACGCACACATGGGAAGCACGGATGGACGAACTTGAACTCCAACTCGAACAATGTTGCCGGCCAGAACGCACGCATGGACGCACGGGCGGAGCTCACGCATGGACGCACGACCAGAACACAAGCATGTCACGCATGCACGAGCTAGCTACTCACCTCCGGCCGGTGCCACCCCAGGCTCGACCGCTTTCAGCCCCTTGTTAGGTCACCCAAGGCTTAACCGCCTGCTCCGACGCCACTCCTGCCAGCTGTTGCCGAGCTCTTCAGCCTGCTCGCTGCTCGAGTGCTACGCCACCAGGCCGCCTGCTCTGGCATTGGCCGGTTTAGGGTTTCCCTCAAAACTGACTCGAAAACTGCAAGTCTGGGTTATACAAGGCAAATATACGGGGTCTTGCAAAAAAAAATTCAGGATCTCCTGTTTTACGGGACTTATTCGGTGGGTTTTTTCAACCTATACTGCAAATTTAAAGGTTTGATCATTTTTATGGGATCTGCTAGAGATGCTCTAATTGTGGCGCCACAGCAGCATGCATAAATGAATAATTCACATTTTTTTTATAAACATGAATAATAATTTTTATTTATAATTTGAAAATTAGTATATAATAAGTTTAATGATGGATTATTATAAATATAAATATATTCAATATATGAATATAAATGTACATACACTCGAAAAAATCATCTCATATGTAACAAATGTTTCTGCATGCAAATAGAAATATTCATACATTTGGAAAAAAATACATGTTTCGAATACTTCTGAATTTTTCTATAAATTTGTGAGAAATTGTTCATATGTGTTAGAAATATGTGCTCATGTAATTTTGAACAAATATTTCAATATTTCTACATATATAATAAAACAAATGGAATATATAAAAGTGGAAATAAACCAAAAGCTAAACCGAAATAATAAAGCAAAAGAAAATGGAAAGAAATACTTGTTTCTTCTCTTATAAGAAAATTAAAGGACAATAGAAACCGCGTTACTTTGCTGGTCCATCAAAAGAAATACGTGTTTCTTTCTATTATAAGAAACACATAATAATTAGTATTTTCCTAAAAAATGTAATAATTAAAATAATCCTATTCCGACATGAGAGCGTGACTCTCAAGCATTCTGGTTTCATATTATATATGCACACTGCCGCCTGCGCGATTATTCCCGTCGCTTTCCCTACAATCCAATCCAGTTTCATTTCGCCATCACGTACTACGTTGCCGGCGGCGAGGAACCGGTCAATCTCTCTCCAGTGCTATTGCCAGCTAGCTTGATGGCGTCGAATGCCATGGACATGGCCGAAGACCTGCCACAAGGAGAAGAAGAAGGTCTTCCGGACGTTCTAGTCGCATACGTCGCCGTGCATGGCCCACCTATCCGCCAAACTACTCTCGACTACCTACTAGAGCTAGGCGCCGCGGTGAACGCGGCCGACATCGCCGCACTCGTCGTGACGTCGACCCAGCCTTGGCAGCGGCAGTGGACGAGGCGCTGAAGACGGTGGACGCGCTGTCAGACGACCAAGGCCTCAACTGCCCGATCTGCTTGGAGGAGGACGACAAAGCGGCTTGGAAGGAGACGCCATGCGGGCACCGGTTCCACGGGCGGTGCGTTCAGAGGTGGCTGCAGGCCAAGGGGAGCTGCCCCATGTGCCGGCACCAGGTGGTGACGATTCCTGCCGCTGATGATGAATCGTACGTATACATATCTCTCTCGACGGAACATGGCCAGGATGTTAGGGACTCCGGCGCAATGGAAATTGATGCTGCTTCTTAATCGACAATGCTAGACTTATGCAAATTTCCTTGCGTCTGCGCTTTGGGATATGATGTCGATTACGAAGTGTAATCACAGAATTGTTCCATCTTGTTATGACATGTTAATTATTTGGCAAAGAAAGTGTTCTATCATGTTCCAAATTGTTCCATTGTATTACTGCTTTCTAGGCTTTCTAGCCATGGAAGTACAATTGTTCACGTTTCTCCATCTTGTTCCACCTTGTTAATTATTCGCAAAGTAAGTGCTCTATCATGTTGATTACTCTCAAACGGTAGTAGATTTGAGCTGTAGCCTAGGTCGAAGTTAGGTACCAGGCTCAAAATGGAGTGATGTTCTGATCGAGGTCAGTTTCAGTGAAAAAAATGTGGGGAAGTTTCCTTTTTCTTTTTCCTTTTTTTTCGTGGGGGATGTGGGGAAGTTTCAATGGAAAGCGGGGGCTAAGAAGACCTTACGTAGGAACTCAATGGATGCATCAGTTACCTTACCGGACGTATTGTTTTGTTGCAAAAGAGTCTACCTGGAACAAGTATACAAGCTAATATGGAGTAGCATGGTCACACACACTGTTAAAACCATTGCTTGGCAACCCAAAAATAAATAAACATTGCTGGGCGAGTTGCTGTTAACTCTCTCCCAACATGGAAGAACAAGGACAAGCGAGGTCTGGAGGTCTCAAGCATTTGCCCAATCTGTGGTACTGAAACAGGGGACTGTTTCCATGCCCTTTGTCGTTGCCCACTGGCCATTCAATTATGGGAGTGTATGTCTGAACTCTGGCGCTTGCCGAAACTCAAAGATGTGACAAAACAGGAGTTGAGTGGCTACTTGAGATACTACACTCATTGGGAGATGTTGAGCGAGCTATGACTCTGTTCACCTTTCGGAGTTGTTGGCATAACCGTAATGAGCTAGTTCATGACAAATTACCACTGCCAATGGACGCTTCTTGCAGATTCTTTTGCAGCTACCTGGACTCACTCATTGCGATAGCACAAGATTCCATTTGTGATCCGACCAAAGGGAAGGCGTCAATATCTTATGGTCTGAAATCAAAAGTTCACATCAAATATCAAATGTGTTACGGTTAATTATCCTTTTGCCCTCAGTGGTGTCCATGTGCTCAGTTTTGCCCTTAGATACGAATTCTGCTCTGTTTTGCCCCTAGTCCATGCGCAGCTACTATGACGAGGCCAAACGGCCAGATTTTAGTCCATTCCGTCCGCTGGTGTTAGTGGTTGTGGCTCCGGAGCTTACACGTGGGACCGCTTGGACATGGGTCCGGAGCTGACATGTGGGCTCGTGCAACAAAATCCCAAATCATTCATAGGGTTCTAGCCGGCCGAATCGACGCCCGCTCTGCCCATCAGCCGGCCGGCCGTCCTGCGCCGCCGCCACCACCTGCGCCGCAGCCAACATGTGCCCCGCCACCAGCTGCACGGCCTGCTCCGCCGCTACCGTCCTGCGCCGACGCTCCACCGCTACCTGCTCCACCCGCCACCTTCCTGCGACGCCACGGGTGGGGCGCCCGCCACCTGCTCAACCCGCGGAGCGGCCTCCTTCCGTGCGCCCGGCCGGAGCACTCAAAGGTGTGGTGCTGGTGGAGCTGTTTGAACAAGGAGGAAGAACCCCAGGACGAAATGGCGAGCAGCGGCGACCCCGGAGTATTTGGCGAGGCAGGCATCGTGTCGGAGATCCGCCGCGTCAGCGACTGGGTCCCCGAGTGGTAAGTCACGCCTCCTGTTTAGATTGAGCTTAGTTGTGCATTTGAGCAGTCGATTCGAGTAGGTTTGCCCGATTAGTGTGCTGATTGCGTCTCTGTTTTTCGTCGGTTAGGATGGAGTTGCGGTTTGCTTTCTTGGTGCACATTAGAAGGGACCGGTGCATGTTCAATGTAAAAAATAAGAATAAATTTCAAGGAGGTTTCAATTATTGGTTGCCAATGGCTAGTAATTGGAGTTTCAGACAAGTTGGGGAGGTAGTTTGTAGGCAATATCCTTGGGGTTTGCTTGATGAAGTGGTATAGAAATACTCTGATGGGGAAAAGAAATGGGTGACAGTTAGTAATGATGAAGAGCTGCTACCATGTTTGCTAGGCATAATGAGAAAGAGAATTTTCATGTGAGGATGCAAATTGATGTGCTTAAGCAGGCATTTGGACCTAGGATGGCGGGTGCAACATCTCGGGGACAACCAAATCGTCATAATGGCATCTCTAGCCAAAACAGTTCAGTTAGTGCACGACGACGTGGTGGCTCGAGAAGCGTGGGCACCG
This sequence comes from Triticum dicoccoides, assembly GCF_002162155.2. Taxonomy (NCBI): domain Eukaryota; kingdom Viridiplantae; phylum Streptophyta; class Magnoliopsida; order Poales; family Poaceae; genus Triticum; species Triticum dicoccoides. The sequence goes on along the minus strand of NC_041386.1, from coordinate 663,480,092 downwards.
ACAGTAGGGTCCCCCTTGAAGTGGAGCCTGATGAATACAATTCTGGGGTTGATGAAGAGAAGCTATATTCTGATGTTATTCAGAATTTACGATGGGCACCTCGGGCTGAAAACTAAGATGAGGCTCACAATACAGTCCATGTGGATGATGACGTGGTGGATGAGGACGAAGACCTTGCAGCTGTTGAATGGGACCCTTTTAACTCTCATATGGAAGAAGGTACCATTTTTGCATCCATGACTGAGTGTAGAAATGCACTTGTGACATACTGCATCAAGATAGAACGTACTTTCAAAGTTTACAAGAGCGATCAAGTAGGCTACAGAGTGCACTGTCCGACTGAGGGTTGTCCATGGAGGATGCTCACATCTAAAATGCGAAATAGTACGAATTTTTAGGTCAAAGTGAACCCTTTTAAGCACACATGCCAGGAATCAACCCTTAGGAAGGATACAATCAGTAGAGCCAAGTCAAGATGGATGGTAGAAGAAGTAAAGAAGTGGGTGAAAGAAAATCAGCAAGTGGGTCCAAAGGAATTGCAGAAGAACATCAAAGACAAGTTCAAGATAGATTTACCATATATGAGGTTGTTCAATGCTAAACAACATGCTATGGATTCTATTTATGGTAACTGACAGGAAAGTTTTCAATTGTTGTATTCATTCAAATGTGAAGTTTAGAGGACCAGCCCAGGTAGTATTGTAGATATTGACTACCACACCATGGAGTAAACATTCAGGGGAGTGACAAAGACAAAGGAATGCTTTAGGAGGGTTTTTGTCTGCTTTGAGGCTTGTCGCTAGGGTTTCTTGGCAGGCTGCAGGCCTTATTTGGCTATTGATGCCACTTTTCTCACAGGGAGGTTTAAAGGAAAGTTAGTAGCAGCTTGTGCAGTTGATGCACATAGTTTTGTATTTCTAGTTGCATACGGTGTGCTGGAGACAGAGTCCGAGGAGAGCTGGACTTGGTTTTTGCATAATGTGCGCCGGGCTATTGCACATCCCAATGGGTTAGCCATTCATACAAATGCCTGCAAAGGTTTAGAAGTGGTCGTGAACAATGTGTTCCCTGGAGTAGAGCATAGGGAATGCATTTGTCATCTTGCTGAAAATTTCATGAAGAAATTCAAAGGAAAGGTGTATACCGACAATTTATGGCCAGCATCTTTGACATGCAGTGTGAAGAAGCACAACTACCACTTGAGGCAGTTATACATGAATCGCAAAGTGAAAGATTACTTGGTGATACACCACTCCAAGTTATGGACCAGAAGCCAATTCAGTGAACTGAGCAAAGTTGACTATGTGCACAATAATCTAGCAGAGTCTTTCAACTCAACGATCCGGAAACTAAAGGGTCATTATGTGGTGGATTTTCTTGACAGGATAAGGATAGAATACATGCATAAATTTCATTATCGTGCAGGAATAGCTGAGGCAAAATTCATGGGCCACATTATCGTCCCTGCCGTGATGAATGAATTGAAGAAGAAAACAAAAGGCTTGGAAATGACCATGACTCTTTGCTCAGGTACCACAGCAGAGATATCATATTTGGATAAAGAGAAGAGGGAATGGAGATATCCAGTGGATTTAGAAGCTAGAACTTGCAGTTGTAGGCAATGGCAGATAACTGGGTTGCCATGCATTCATGCCTTGTTTTTCATCAGTTCTCTCCCAGGTCCAGCAGGGAACATACCGCAGTATGTGCATGATTACTACTCTGTTGCAAGGTTCAAAGCCACATATGCGTATGCCTTGCCTGCTATGGAGGGAAAACAACAATGGGACATGGTGGACCCTATATTCAAACTTTGTGCTCCAATTCTAAAGAGAGCAGTAGGTAGACCAAGGAAGAGTCGAATCAGACCTCACAGTGAAGGGGCTAGACTTGGAGCAAGGAAGCGTAAGTGCACAAGGTGTGGTGGGTCTGGTCATTTCGGTAAGTATTGTATAACACGGTAGATCTAGCATTCGGAGAGAGTTTCGATGAAGGCTTCGATGAAAATGTTGGTCAGGAGTCGGTGCCTCAACAGATGATGAAAATGATGATCAACACCCAGTTGCATCACATGAGGATTTTGACGAGGTTCCAAATGATGATGGTCAACAACCGCATGATTTTGACGATGATCCAAAATATTCTCCAAATGATGATTCAAGTGAGGCTCCAAATGGTGTTTCAAGTGAGGCTCCAAATGGTGATCCGAATGAGGCTCCAAATGGCAATGGTGATCCAAGTGAGGCTCCAAATGGTGACCCACCTTCTGTTGTTGTGAGTTCTGCTAGGTATGTAAATCTTGCAAATACTACTATACATTTATCACTTGACATTATCTCATTACCCTTTATGTTTTGCACAGCTCTGCGGTAGGTTTGAAGAAGGCGCGCAAGGTACCGACAACCAAGAGGAGAAGAGAAGAAGCAGTGAGCACAAGGTGCATGAGGAGCAAAGTGATGCCAAGAAGCTCAACGAACAGATAGAAGCCCCAACGCTATTTATGAATAATTATGAAACATTGTGAATAATGTTGTATTTCTGTTGAATGATGTTGGACCTATGTTAGAACTATGTTTGAATGATGTTGGACCTATGTTAGAACTTCAAATTTGACATGCTATATGAATGTTGGAATTCTTTTGAAACTTTGGTAAACTCACATTCATGAAAAATGTGCTAAAAAAGAGCTCCAAAGGTAGGGTAAACGACCTCATTTCTAAGCAAGATTTTTTTTACCTTGTCTACATGAGCCAAATAACTTTCCTACACATATATTCTATATACACAAACTATGTGCGCTGGTTTTTCCTTTTTTTGATTTTTTTAAAATTTTGTTTTGCTCATTTGAATTCTGGTCAAACCTAACTTTGACCAAGATTTAAACAAATCTAAAATATCAAAAGGAAAAACTAAGCCTGGATCCTTCTTATTCACTCCAAAATGAAGCTGTGATGAGGTTTTTTAAATTTTCATGAAAAAATGCTAAAAAAGAGGGGTCCAAAGGTAGTGTAAACGGCCTTTTCTAAGCAAGGTTTTTTTCGACCTTGTCTAAATCAGCCAAATAACTTTCCTACGCATATATTCTATATATGCAGAGTATGTGCGCTGGTTTTTCCATTTTTTGATTTTTTTTAAATTTGTTTTGCTCATTTGAATTCTGGTCAAACCTAACTTTGACGAAGATTTAAACAAGTCTAAAACATCAAAAATGAAAAAATAAGCCTGGATCCTTCTTAGTCACTCCAAAATGAAGCTGCGGTGAGGTTTTTGAATTTTTCATGTTCATTTCCCCAAAACACTTCTCTTCACTTCATACAAGAGAGTTTGAGATACTTGAGATATCACATAATACACTTGAACTTTTTGTTTAAATGTATGTAATCCTTGTTTATCAACTTAAATTGTTAGTATATGACATAAGAAGACTATGTGCGCAGGTTTTCCATTTTTCTGATTTTTATTTAATTTATTATGCTTATTTGAAATCTGGTCAAACCTATGTTTGACTGTTCCAAACCCCTCCCAAACCCCGCTAACCCTAGTGCTGAACAGGGACCGTCCATCTAACCCTAGCGGCGATCAAGAACCGTTGATCTAACCCTTCTAGAAGGAATCTGCAGGGAGGAGGGGGGGCGATCCGCGAGATGCAATCTGATTGGCTTGGAGATTGTTTTTTCTCAATAACTACCGGGCGCGCTGGATGCACCATTGGGCCGTCTCGCTATCTGGTCCCGAGACCGCAGTTAATAGCCCGTCTCAGCCTTTCCAGGCATGCATGCATGGGAAGGGCGGCGACATGGGTTTGCATGCGCGGGAGGTGGACGTGCATGCATGCGAGCAAGGCGAGCTAGGCGAGCTAGATGGCCATGCACGTATTGATTCAGAGTTAGGCCATTGTTTCAGATTACGCCGTTGATTCAGATTACGGCAGTGAGTCAGAGGCACGCGCCCGGTCAAAGAGCTTCCCTAAGTGAATCAAATGCACACACGCATCCAATGCATCGTTTCGGGGCAAAAATTTAAGGGTCCAAAACGTACACGCACCATTCTCATCCATTCTCTCTTCCTCTCCCACCCACAGGCCTATAAATGGGGTGCCTCTCCTTCCTCTCCCACTCACCACCCAAAAGTCAGATCCATTCTCTCCAACTTCAAACACCCAAGCGACCGAGCCCTGTCCAAGCGACCAAGTGAAGATGCAGTACAACGGGCCGACCTTCCTTCGTCCGCCTGTCATGCCGGAGCTACGGTACCCACCGGGCGTGCTCGTGGAGAGGGAGCTCCGTGTGTGGGCGACATCAAGGTGCACTACTAGGGAAAAGCCTATACACAGAAAGTTACTAGTAGCGAGGGTTAAAAACCCTCGCTACTGCTACTTACCAGTAGCGCAGGTTTTTAAACCTCGCTACTACTAACCTGCGCTACTGGTAAGTAGCA
>NC_041386.1:663462933-663475125 GCF_002162155.2 Triticum dicoccoides | reverse complement strand
TTTCAGTTTTTAAAAAAATAAAAGAAAATGATGAAAATGTCAAAAAAATAAAAGAAAATAAGTTTCCCATGTGATATGTGGTCTAGTTGTTGGGAAAATTTGCAAATATGAATTTCGACTTTATTTGCAAAATCTCTCGAGAATTTGTAAAAATGGGCATAACTTTTGCATACTAACTCGGATGAAAAAGTTTTTTATATGAAAAATCATCTACTCGAAAAGTTCCATCCAAATTTAACTAGGGGAACCCCGTTAAACATTTTCAAAAACCTCAAAAACCTAACAGAAAAAAGTTACAGGGCTTTTAAGATCTAGAGTGGAAAAAATCGAAAAAAATTCAAACTGTGTGGTCAAACTGTGGTCAAACAATGGTCAAACTAATTATTCTAGAATAATAGTGTTACTAAATAATTATTTTAGTTTTTTCGAATTTTGGTCAAATCTGGTCAAACTATGGTCAAACTGTGGTCAAACTGTGGTCAAACTAATTATTCAAGAAATATTAGTGTTACTAATTTTTTAGAACAATAGTTTCAAACTCAAATAGTGAAATGTGTGACTTCATGCTCAAGCTAAATTCCTGAGGTTAATAGGATTGACATCTTATTATTGTCAGGAAAACAACAAGTGTAGACTTGGAAACGAGGGAGAATAGAACCCAGAAGTTAAGCGTGCTCGGGCTGGAGTAGTGAGAGGATGGGTGACCGTCCGGGAAGTTAGATGATTTGGAATGATAAGGGGTGATTAGAGAGTAAATTGAGCAGCGATGAGGGGTGATTAGAGATTTGAGGTTAAAATAATTCAGAAAGTTGAAAATTAGGGGGAAAAATCGAAATATTTTCTCAAAAAAATTCAAAAAAAACCCGCGCTGGTAGTAGTAGCGCGGGTTTTTACCCACGCTACTACTAAAGGACGTAGTAGTAGCGCGGGTGGCACCCGCGCTACTGCTATAAGTTAGCTGTAGCGCCTTATTAGTAGCGTCGGCCCCCGCGCTGCTAATAGGCCCAAAACCCACGCTGCTGCTAGGCTTTTCCCTAGTAGTGGTGGAGGGGATCCGTCGAGCTCACCCGCGCCTTCCTCAGAGCCGGCTATGCCCACCTCACACGGGGCTCACTGATGACCCACAAGTGTAGGGGATCTATCGTAGTCTTTTCGATAAGTAAGAGTGTCGAACCCAACAAGGAGCAGAAGGAAATGACAAGCGGTTTTCATTAAGGTTTTCTCTACAAGCACTGAAATTGTAGGTAACAGATAGTTTTGTGATAAGATAAATTGTAACGGGTAACAAGCAATGAAAGTAAATAAAGTGCAGCAAGGTGGCCCAATCCTTTTTGTAGCAAAGGACAAGCCTGGACAATTTCTTATAATGAGAAAAGAGCTCCCGTGGACACATGGGAATTATTGTCAAGCAAGCTTTCATCACGCTCAGATGATTCGCGTTCGGTACTTTGATAATTTGATATGTGGGTGGACCAGTGCTTGGGTACTGCCCTTACTTGGACAAGCATCCCAGTTATGATTAACCCCTATTGCAAGCATCCGCAACTACAAAAGAAGTATTAAGGTAAACCTAACCACCGCATTAAACATATGGATCCAAATCAGCCCCTTACGAAGCAACACATAAACTAGGGTTTAAGCTTCTGTCACTCTAGCAACCCATCATCTACTTATTACTTCCCAATGCCTTCCTCTAGGCCCAAATAATGGTGAAGTGTCATGTAGTCGACTTTCACATAACACCACTAGAGGAAAGACAACATACATCTCATCAAAATATTGAACGAATACCAAATTCACATGACTACTAATAGCAAGACTTCACCCATGTCATTAGGAACAAACGTAACTACTCACAAAGCATATTCATGTTCACAATCAGAGGAGTAATAATATGCATTAAGGATATGAACATATGATCTTCCACCAAGTAAACCAATTAGCATCAACTACAAGGAGTAATCAACGCTACTAGCAACCCACAGGTACTAATTTGTGGTTTTGATACAAGATTGGATACAAGAGATGAACTAGGGTTTTGAGAGGAGATTGTGATGGTGAAGATGTTGATGGAGATTGACCCCCTCCCGATGAGAGGATCATTGGTGATGATTTCCCCCTCCCAGAGGGAATTTTCCCCAGCAGAATAGCTCTGCTGAAGCTCTAGATTGGTTCCGCCTCGTGGCGGCGGAATTTCGTCCCTTAAGCTTGCCTCTGATTTTTTTCCATGGTGAAAGCCTTCATATAGCAGAAGAAGGGCATCAGGGGGTCACCAGGGGGCCCAGGAGACAGGGGGCGCGCCCAGTAGGGGTGGGCACGCCCCCCACCCTCCTGGCCTGGGTGTGGGCCCCCTCTGGTAGTTTCTTCGCTCAATAATTCTTATTAATTCCAAAAATATCTTCTGTGGAGTTTCAGGATTTTTGGAGCTGTGCAGAATAGGTTTCCAATATTTGCTCGTTTTCCAGCCAGAATTCCAGCTGCCGACATTCCCCCTCTTCATGGTAAACCTTGTAAAATAAGAGAGGATAGCCATAAGTATTGAGATATAATGTGTGATAACAGCCCATAATGCAATAAATATTGATATAAAAGCATGATGCAAAATGGACGTATCAACTCTCCCAAGCTTAGACCTCGCTTGTCCTCAAGCAGAAGCGAAAATCGAAAAATATGTCCACATGTTTAGAGATAGAGGTGTCGATAAAAATAAAATACGGACATCAGGGCATCATGATCATTCTTATAATAGCAACATTAATAGATTTTATCATATGATTTCTTATGCTCAAGTAACGATCATTTCACAATGTCAAGTATGGTTCAAAAACTTTATTGGGAACTAGCAACCTATAATCTCAGTCACTGAAGCAATTGCAATTTATCATAACATCAGAAAGAGTCAAGAATAGAGCTTTTCAGCAAGTCCACATACTCAACTATCATATAGTCTTCTACGATTGCTAACACTCATGCAGTACTTGTGGTTATGGAGTTTCAACCGGACACTGAGAAAGATAGGGGATTATTGTGTTGCCTCCCAACGTATTCACCTTTGGGTGATGTCAACAATAATAACTCATGCTAACTTACATCCAGTTGAATATATATATATATATATCAAGATCTTTCAAACACGAGGAGCTTGCCAAAGGATAAAATGAAAAAGGGAAAGGTGAAGACCACCTTGACTCAAGCATAAAGTAAAAACATAAAGTAAAAGATTGGCCCTTCGCAGAAGGAAGCAGAGACTGTCATGTGCTTTTAGGGTTGGATGCATAAAATCTTAATGCAAAAGAACGTCACTTTATATTGCCACTTGTATGTGGACCTTTATTATGTAGTCCGTCGCTTTTATTGCTTCCAAAACAAGATCATATAAGGCTTATTTTCTCTGCACTAATAAGCCTTACATATTTAGATAGCAATTTTTATTGCCTGCAACATGACAACTTACTTGAAGGATCTTACTCAATCCATAGGTAGGTATGATGGACTCTCATGGCAAAACTAGGTTTAAGGATATTTGGAAGCACAAGTAGTATCTCTACTTGGTGCAAGGAATTTGTCTAGCATGAAGGCAAGCTCAACATGTTGGGAAGATCAATGACAATATACTGTAACTGAGATGTGAGAAAACATAAACCATTACGTTATCTTCCTTGTCCAACATCAACTCTTTTAGCGTGTCATACTTAATGAGTGATCCCAATCATAAAAGATGTCCAAGATAATATATTTGTATGTGAAAATCTCTCTTTCCTTATTACTTCCTATTAACTGCAACGATGACCAAAATTACGTTTGTCAACTCTCAACAACTTTTATGCCTCATACTTTCTATGTGTGAAGTCATTACTGTCCATAAGATCAATATGAACTCTTTTATTCTTTTTATTCTTTCTACTTTCTCAAGATCGTGGTAAGATAGCAAAGCCGTTGACTCAACACTAATCTTTATTATAGATAGCTCACGAACTCGATTACATAAAGAGATCACAAAGAAAAACTCAAAACTACTTGATACTAAAACTTCAATCTACTAGATCAAGATAATACTAAAAAGATTGAACTAAATAAAATGGTAAAGATAGGAGTGTGACGGTGATACGACCGGGGCACCTCCCCCAAGCTTGGAAGTTGCCAAGGGGAGTGCCCATACCCATGTGATTATATCCTCGGAGGTGGTGAAGTAGGAGTTGTTGATGATGTAGGCTTGTCGTCCATCTTCCAAGGCATAGGCTCACCATCATATAAGGATGGTCGAGTCTCCGGGATCCTTAAATCTACAGCCAAACTCATCCTCTTGAATCTATATTCATACTCATAGTTTTGGTTTTGCAGGTCATAGATCTGGGCTTGGAGGTGCTCGATTTTCTCTTGAATCTTGAAGATGGTCTCCCCAATGACCTTGGCATCTTGCTTGTGGTTGTTTTTGAACTCCGTGATCATCATCTGGTTAGTGTTGAGTCCACGCTCCACCATCCCTTGGCACTTCAAGACTTGTTGCTCCATGGCTTCGAGCTTTGTCTCCACACTTCCGGTATGCCTTGGTCCCTCCACATCGCGGATGTGCAGCACCCCCTCACGCATCTCAATGGTTTGGGGGTGTTGCAGCACCTCCGCGAGATAGGGGTTGGTAACCCTCTCGAAAAACTTGTCCTTGGGAGTGCTTGGAGACATCATGATGCTCTAGATCTGTCAGAAAAATAGCTCGAAATGAAAACAGAGGATATTTGCGTGATACGGTGGTCAAAGCCTTCGGGAGATTATATAATGAATTTTTACCGACCAAAATACGTAACATGCAAGAAAACAGAGTCCGGGTGGCACACGAGGTGACCACGAGACAGGGGGGCGCGCCCTCCAGCCTCGTGGAGGCCTCGGGTCCTTCCCGGACTACTTCTTTCTTTCCAAAATTCTTAAATATTCCAAAACGGATAAAAATTGCCATTAGAATTGTTTTGGAGTCAGTTTACTTACCATACCACATACCTATTCCTTTTCGGAGTCTGGAACATTCTAGAAAGTGTCCCTTATTTATTCCTCCAGGGTTACGGTCTCAATAATATTAGTTTCAACATTGATAGGATTACCTGAGATATAATGTTTGATTCTTTGACCGTTTACCACCCTCGGACTTGTGCCTTCGAAGTTGTTGATTTTTATGGCACCGGAATGATAGACCTCCTCGATAATGTAAGGACCTTCCCATTTAGAGAGAAGTTTTCCTGCAAAAAATCTTAAATGAGAGTTGAATAATAACACATAATCACCTACGTTAAACTCGCGCTTTTGTATCCTTTTGTCATGCCAGCGTTTGACTTTTTCTTTGAATAGCTTGGCATTCTCATAGGCTTGGGTTCTCCATTCATCAAGTGAGCTAATATCGAATAACCTCTTCTCACCGGCAAGTTTGAAGTCATAGTTGAGCTCTTTAACAGCCCAATATGCTTTATGTTCAAGTTCAAGAGGTAAGTGACATGCTTTTCAATAAACCATCTTATACGGAGACATACCCATAGGATTTTTGTATGCAGTACTAGGCCCATAATGCATCATCAAGTTTTTTGGACCAATTCTTTCTAGATCTATTCGCAGTCTTTCGCAAAAATAATTTGAGCTCTCTATTGCTCAACTCTACTTGACCACTAGACAGCGGGTGATAAGGAGATGTGATTCTATGATTAACATCATACTTAGCAAGCATCTTACGGAAAGCACCATGAATAAAATGTGAACCAGCATCAGTCATAAGATATCTAGGGACTCCAAACCTCGGAGAAATAACTTCTTTAAGCATATCAAAGACAAAGACAAAAGGAATATCTTTTTGCAATAAATTAGTCAGAGGCCTAGAGATTTTAGAAAAGTCCTTAATGAACCTCCTATAAAAACCGGCATGACCAAGGAAACTTCTTATACCTTTTTATGTCCTTGGGACATGGCATCTTTTCAATAGCATCAACCTTGGCTTTATCAACTTCAATACCCCTCTTAGAAATTTTATGCCCCAAGACAATGCCTTCATTAACCATAAAGTGGCACTTTTCTCAATCCAAGACGAGACTAGTGTCTTCGCATCTCTGCAAAACTCGATCAAGGTTGCTCAAGCAATCATCAAAAGAGGATCCATAAACAGAGAAATCATCCATGAATACCTCACAAATCTTTTCACCAAAGTCAGAGAATATAGCCATCATGCATCTTTGAAAGGTAGCAGGTGCATTACATAAACCAAAAGGCATACGTCTATAAGAAAAAGTACCGAAAGGGCAAGTAAAAGTAGTTTTTGATTGATCCTTCGCTGACACAGGTATTTGAGAGAAACCAGAATAACCATCTAGAAAGCAGAAATGTGTGTGTTTGGATAGTCTTTCTAGCATTTGATCAATAAAAGGTAAAGGGCAATTATCTTTCTTAGTAGCTTTATTTAATTTGCGGAAATCAATTACCATCCTATAAATTGTAGTAATTCTTTGCAGGATCAATTCATCTTTATCATTAGGAACGACAGTAATACCTCCCTTTTTAGGAACACAATGGACAAGACTTACCCAATCACTATCAGCAACGGGATAAATTATACCTGCCTCAAGGAGCTTTAGTATCTCCTTTCTTACCACTTCTTTCATCTTTGGATTCAATCGTCGTTGAGGATCTCTAACTGGTTTGGCATCATCCTCCACATTATTTTTGTGTTGGCATAACGTGGGACTAATGCCCTTGAGATCATCCAGAGTATAACCAATAGCAGCACGGTGCTTCTTCAGAGTTTTCAATAATCTTTCTTCTTCTTGCTCTGAAAGGTTAGCACTAATAATAATAAGATATATTTTCTTTTCATCAAGATAAGCATACTTAAGATTATCAGGTAATCGTTTGAGTTCAAACACGGGATCACCCTTGGGTGGAGGGGGATCCCCTAGAATTTCAACGGGTAGGTTGTGTTTCAGCATAGGTTCCTGTTGAAGGAACACTTCATCTATTTCCCTTCTTTCCTTCATAAACATATCATTTTCATGGTCTAGCAAATATTGTTCTAACGGATCAGTAGGAGGCACGGCAATAGAAGCAAGACCAATAATCTCATCCTTACTAGGTGATTCTCTATTACGGGGTTGTCTACAAAACTTGGCAAAATTAAACTCATGAGACACATCCCCTAAGCCAATTGTAACAGTATCCTTTTCACAATCAATCCTAGCATTAACAGTATTCAAGAAGGGTCTACCAAAAATAATGGGACAAAAATCATCTTGTGGGGAACCAAGAACAAGAAAATCAGCAGGATATTCAACATCTCTAACAATCCCAAATGGCTTAATAGTATCTCTATTGGCAAGCTTAATAGTAACATCTATATCTTCCATTTCAATGGGTGCAATATCATGCATAATTTCTTTATATAAGTCATAGGGTATTACACTAGCACTAGCACCCATATCACATAAGCCAGATAACAATGATCTCATATTTTGACAGAAATAACAAGCATGCCTACAACAGGTCTATGTATCTTAGTATCTGGTCTAGCAGTATTAGCAGTCTCACCATAGAAATAAATAACATGCCCATCTAAATTATCATCCAAGAGATCTTTAACCATAGCAATACTAGGTTCAACTTTAATTTTCTCAGGAGGTGTATAAGTCCTAGTATTACTCTTACGAATAACAGTCGAAGTTTTAGCATGATCCTTTATCCTAGCAGGAAAAGGAAGTTTCTCAATATAAGTAGTAGGAACAATAGGATCACTATAAGTGACAGTCTTTTCTTCGACTGTAATAGGTGCAACTACTTTTACTTCAATGGGAGGATTATATTTAAACCACTTCTCCTTAGGGAGATCAACGTGAGTAGCAAAAGATTCACAGAAAGAAGCTACTATCTCAGAGTCAAGTCCATACTTAGCGCTAAATCCATGAAAGGCATCGGTATCCATAAAACATTTAACACAATCAAACTTAGGTGTCATATCTGACTCCTTACCATCGTCGGAACCCCAATCTTCAGAGTTGCATTTAATTCTTTCCAATAAGTCCCATTTGAATTCAATAGTCTTCAGCATATAAGAACCGGCACAGGAAGTATCGAGCATGTTGCGATCACTGGGAGAAAGCCGAGCATAAATTTTTTGAATAATCATTTCTCCGGAGAGCTCATGATTGGGGCATGAATATAACATTGACTTAAGCCTCCCCCAAGCTTGAGCGATGCTTTCTCCTTCGCGAGGCCAGAAATTATATATGTAATTACGATCACGATGAACAAGATTCATAGGATAGAACTTCTGGTGAAATTCCAACTTCAATCGTTTATAATTCCAAGATCCCGTATCATCACATAGCCTATACCATGTCAATGCATCTCCCTTCAAAGATAAATGGAAGACCTTCCTTTTGACAACATCATTAGGAATACCTGCAAGCTTAAATAATCCACAAACTTCATCCACAAAGATAAGGTGTAAATCGGGATGCAATGTTCATTCTCCTGCAAAGGGATTAGCTAGCAGTTTCTCTATCAGACCCGAAGGAATCTCAAAGTACATATTTTCAGTAGGTTCAGTAGCTTGAGGAGCAACTCTTTGCTCTTCTGGTCGGGGTGAAGATACCCTGAACAAGCCCCTCAAAGGATTAGTTTCCATAGTAACAAGTGACAGAAAATTTCAGCACACTACATAAATGTTTCCTTACCAAGTTCCACTCACCAAAAGCGCTACACATCCCGGCAATGGTGCCAGAAAAGTGTATTGATGACCCACAAGTGTAGGGGATCTATCATAGTCTTTTCGATAAGTACGAGTGTCGAACCCAACGAGGAGCAGAAGGAAATGACAAACGGTTTTCAGTAAGGTTTTCTCTGCAAGCACTGAAATTGTAGGTAACAGATAGTTTTGTGATAAGATAAATTGTAATGGGTAACAAGCAATGAAAGTAAATAAACTGCATAAAGGTGGCCCAATCCTTTTTGTAGCAAAGGACAAGCCTGGACAATTTCTTATAATGAGAAAAGAGCTCCCGAGGACACATGGGAATTATCGTCAAGCTAGTTTTCATCACGCTCATATGATTCGCGTTCGGTACTTTGATAATTTGATATGTGGGTGGACCGGTGCTTGGGTACTTCCCTTACTTGGACAAGAATCCCACTTATGATTAACCCCTATTGCAAGCATCCTCAACTAAAAAAAAGTATTAAGGTAAACCTAACCACAACATTAAACATATGGATCCAAATCAGCCCCTTACGAAGCAACACATAAACTAGGGTTTAAGCTTCTGTCACTCTAGCAACCCATCATCTACTTATTACTTCCCAATGCCTTCCTCTAGGCCCAAATAATGGTGAAGTATCATGTAGTAGACGTTCACATAACACCACTAGAGGAAAGACGACATACATCTCATCAAAATATCGAACGAATACCAAATTCACATGACTACTAGTAGCAAGACTTCACCCATTGTTGGAAATATGTCCTAGAGGCAATAATAAAATGGTTATTATTATATTTCCTTGTTCATGATAATTGTCTATTGTTCATGCTATAATTGTGTTATCCGAAAATCGTAATACATGTGTGGATACGTAGACCACAACATGTCCGTAGTTAGCCTCTAGTTTACTAGCTCGTTGATCAATGGATGGTTACGGTTTCCTGACCATGGACATTGGATGTCATTGATAACGGGATCACATCATTGGGAGAATGATGTGATGGACAAGACCCAATCCTAAGCATAGCAGAAGATCGTATAGTTCGTTTGCTAGAGCTTTTCTGATGTCAAGTATCATTTCCTTAGACCATGAGATCGTGTAACTCCCGGTTACCGTAGGAATGCTTTGGGTGTACCCAACGTCACAACATAACTGGGTGACTATAAAGGTATAATACAGGTATCTCCGAAAGTGTCTGTTGGGTTGACACGGATCGAGACTGGGATTTGTCACTCTGTATGACGGAGAGGTATCTCTGGGCCCACTCATTAATGCATCATCATAATGAGCTCAATGTGACCAAGTGGTTAGTCACGGGATCATGCATTACGGTATGAGTAAAGTGACTTGCCGGTAACGAGATTGAATGAGGTATTGGGATACCGACGATTGAATCTCGGGCAAGTAACGTACCGATTGACAAAGGGAATTGTATACGGGATTGCTTGAATCCTTGACATCGTGGTTTATCCGATGAGATCATCGTGGAACATGTGGGAGCCAACATGGGTATCCATATCCCACTGTTGTTTATTTGCCGGAGAGCTGTCTCGGTCATGTCTGCATGATTCCCGAACCCGTATGGTCTACACACTTAAGATTCGGTGACGCTAGGGTTATTAGGAAGACTTGTAAGTGATCACCGAATGTTGTTCGGAGTCCTGGATGAGATCCCGGACGTCACGAGGAGTTCCGGAATGGTCCGGAGGTGAAGATTTATATATGGGAATTTGTCATACGGTCACCGGAAAAGTTCGGGGGCTTATCTGTATTGTACCGGGGCCACCGGAGGGGTTCCGGGGGTCCACCGAGAGGGGCCACCTCTCTCGGAGGGCCTCAAGGGACGTAGTGGGCAGGGAACCAGCCCCTGGAGGGTTGGGCGCACCCCCCCCCCTTGGGCCCATGCGCCTAGGGTTGGGGGGGGGAACCCTAGAGGGGGCGCCCCCTTGCTTGGGGGAAAGCCCCCTCCCCTTGGCCGCCCCCTCTAGATCCCATCTAGAGGGGGCCGGCCCCCTTCCTCCTTCTCCTGTAAATAGAGGGGCGAGGGGAGGGCTGCACACCACATCCAAGGCGCAGCCCCTCCCCTCCCCAACACCTCTCCTCCTCCGTTAAGAGCTTGGCGAAGCCCTGCCGAAGGCCTGCCTCTCCACCACCACGACGCCGTCGTGCTGCTGCTGGAGCTCTCTTCCTCAACCTCTCCCTCCTCCTTGCTGGATCAAGGCGAGGGAGACGTCTCCGCTCCGTACGTGTGTTGAACGTGGAGGTGCCGTCCGTTCGGCGCTAGGATCTTCGATGATTTGGATCACGACAAGTACGATTCCATCAACCCCGTTCACTTGAACGCTTCCGCTCGCGATCTACAAGGGTATGTAGATGCACTCCTATCTCTCTCGTTGCTAGTTGACTCCATAGATTGATCTTGGTGATGCGTAGAAATTTTTTATTTTCTGCAATGATCCCCAAAAGTGGCATCATGAGCTAGGTCTATGCGTAGTTTCTATGCACGAGTAGAACACAATTTTGTTGTGGGTGTAGATTTTGCCAATTTACTTGCCACTACTAGTCTTATCTTGTTTCGGCGGCATCGTGGGATGAAGCGGCCCGGATCGACCTTACACATACGCTTACGTGAGACAGGTTCCACCGACTGACATGCACTAGTTGCATAAGGTGGCTAGCGGGTGTCTGTCTCTCCCACTTTAGTCGGATCGGATTCGATGAAAAGGGTCCTTATGAAGGGTAAATAGAAATTGGCATATCACGTTGTGGTTTTGATGTAGGTAAGAAACGTTCTTGCTAGAACCCTATTGCAGCCACGTAAAAACATGCAACAACAATTAGAGGACGTCTAACTTGTTTTTGCAGCATATGCCTTGTGATGTGATATGGCCAAAAAAGGATGTGATGAATGATATATATGTGATGTATGAGATTGATCATGTTCTTGTAATAGGAATCATGACTTGCATGTCGATGAGTATGACAACCGGTAGGAGCCATAGGAGTTGTCTTAATTATTGTATGACCTGCGTGTCATTGAATAACGCCTTGTAATTACTTTACTTTATTGCTAAACCGTTAGCCATAGTAGTAGAAGTAATCGTTGGCGTGACAACTTCATGAAGACACGATGATGGAGATCATGATGATGGAGATCATGGTATCATGCCGGTGACGATGATGATCATGGCGCCCCGAAGATGGAGATCAAAAGGAGAAAAATGATATTGGCCATATCATGTCACTATTTGACTGCATGTGATGTTTATCATGTTTTTGCATCTTATTTGCTTAGAACGACGGTAGTAAATAAGATGATCCCTCATAATAATTTCAAGAAAGTGTTACCCCTAACTATGCGCCGTTGCCAAAGTTCGTTGTTTCGAAGCACCACATGATGATTGGGTGTGATATATTCTAACATTCACATACAACGGGTGTATGACAGATTTACACATGCAAAAACACTTA
>NC_041386.1:663439080-663462923 GCF_002162155.2 Triticum dicoccoides | reverse complement strand
GTTGACTTGACGAGCCTAGCATGTACAGACATGGCCTCGAAACACAAGAGACCGAAAGGTCGAACATGAGTCGTATAGAAGATACGATCAACATGAAGATGTAAACCGATGATGACTAGTCCGTCTCACGTGATGATCGGACACGGCCTAGTTGACTCGAATCATGGATCACTTAGATGACTAGAGGGATGTCTATCTGAGTGGGAGTTTATTGAATAATTTGATTAGATGAACTTAATTATCATGAACTTAGTCTAAAGCTTTTGCAATATGTCTTGTAGATCAAATGGCCCACGCTAATGTTGCCCTCAACTTCAACGTGTTCCTAAAGAAAACCAAGTTGAAAGATGATGGGAGCAACTATACAGACTGGGTCCGGAACTTGAGGATCATCCTCATAGCTGCCAAAAGAGCATATGTCCTAGATGCACCGCTAGGTGAAGCATCCATTTTCCCAGCAACTCAAGACGTTATGAACGCCTGGTAGTCGCGTAGTGATGATTACTCCCTGGTTCAGTGCGGCATGCTTTACAGCTTAGAGCCGGGGCTCCAAAAGCGTTTTGAGCAACACGGAGCATATCAGATGTTCCAAGAGCTGAAAATGGTTTTCCAAGCTCATGCCCAGGTCGAGAGATATGAAGTCTCCGAAAAGTTCTACAGTTGTAAGATGGAGGAGAATACTTCTGTCAGCGAGCACATACTCAAAATGTATGGGTTGCACAACCGCTTGTCTCAGCTGGGAGTTAACCTCCCGGATGACGCGGTCATTGACAGAATCCTTCAGTCGCTCCCACCAAGGTACAAGAGCTTTGTGATGAACTACAACATGTAGGGGATGGTGAAAACCATTCCTGAGGTATTTTCAATGCTGAAATCAGCGGAGGTAGAACTCAAAAAGGAACATCAAGTGTTGATGGTCAATAAAACCACTAGTTTCAACAAAGGCAAGGGTAAGAAGAACTTCAAGAAGGACGGCAAGGGAGTTGCCGCGCCCGGTCAGCCAGTTGCCGGGAAGAAGCCAAAGCATGGACCGCAAACCTGAGACTGAGTGCTTTTATTGCAAGGGAAGCGGACACTAGAAGCGGAACTGCCCCAAGTACTTAGCGGACAAGAAGGCCGGCAACACCAATGGTATATGTGATATACATGTAATTGATGTGTACCTTACCAGTACTCGTAGTAGCTCCTGGGTATTTGTAACTCAAAACAGGAGACTGGCGAAGGTCGGGGTGACGATGCGCGTCGGGAATGGTTCCAAGGTCGATGTGATCACCGTCGGCACGCTACCTCTACATTTACCTACGGGATTAGTTTTAAACCTCAATAATTGTTATTTAGTGCCAGCTTTGAGCATGAACATTGTATCAGGATCTCGTTTAATACGAGATGGCTACTCATTTAAATCCGAGAATAATGGTTGTTCTATTTATATGAGAGATATGTTTTATGGTTTTGCCCCACTGGTCAATGGTTTATTCTTAATGAATCTCGAACGTGATGTTACACATATTCATAGTGTGAATACCAAAAGATATAAGATTGATAATGATAGTCCCACATATCTGTGGCACTACCGCCTTGGTCACATTGGTGTCAAACGCATGAAGAAGCTCTATACAGATGGACTCTTGGAGTCTCTTGATTTCAAATCATTTGACACGTGCGAACCATGCCTCATGGGTAAAATGACCAAGACTCTGTTCTCCGGAAAAATGGAGCGAGCAACCAACTTATTGGAAATTATGCATAATGATGTGTGCGGTCCAATGAGCGTTGAGGCTCACGGTGGCTATCGTTATGTTCTCACCCTCACTGATGACTTGAGTAGATATGGGTATGTTTACTTGATGAAACACAAGTCTGAGACCTTTGAAAAGTTCAAGGAATTTTAGAATGAGGTAGAGAATCAACGTAATAGAAAAATAAAGTTCTTACGATCAGATTGTGGGGGAGAATATTTAAGTCACGAGTTCGGTACGCACTTAAGGAAATGTGGAATTGTTTCACAACTCACGCCGCCTGGAACACCTCAGTGAAACAGTGTGTCCGAACGTCGTAATTGCACTCTATTGGATATGGTGTGGTCTATGATGTCTCAGGGAGTCCCGGATTAGGGGGTGTCCCGATAGCCGGACTATACCTATGGCCGGACTCCTGGACTATGAAGATACAAGATTGAAGACTTCGTCCCATGTCCGGATGGGACTTTCCTTGGCGTGGAAGCCAAGCTTGGCGATACGGATATGTAGATCTCCTCCCATTGTAACCGACTCTGTGTAACCCTAGCCCTGTCCGGTGTCTATATAAACCGGAGGGTTTTAGTCCGTCGGACGGACAACAATCATACCATAGGCTAGCTTCTAGGGTTTAGCCTCTCTGATCTCGTGGTAGATCTACTCTTGTACTACCCATATCATCAATATTAATCAAGCAGGAGTAGGGTTTTACCTCCATCGAGAGGGCCCGAACCTGGGTAAAAACATAGTGTCCCATGTCTCATGTTACCATCCGCCTAGACGCACAGTTCGGGACCCCCTACCTGAGAGCCGCCGGTTTTGACACCGACATTGGTGCTTTCATTGAGAGTTCCGCTGTGCCGTCGCCATCGGGAAGGATGCCTCATCCCATCTTTAAAGACGGCACGGTTGCTAAAGGAGCTTTGGCTATCGGCCAAACTCTCCGGCTAGGCGGTTTTCTTATGACCGCCTGTTCGGCCGCCGCGCCGACGATGACTTCTCGAGTCATTGAAAGCAATCTCCACGTCAACGCAGAACTCGCCGAGCATCTAGATCCGATGGAGCTCTCTTCCTTAAACGAGCTCCTAGATCGCATCGCCGCCCTGGGAGTCGCTACAGACTACGATCAGATTGGGCTTAAACCCGATCCGAGAGAGATTAACTCTCCCCAGGTCACCCACCACGTTGCAGTGGTGGAGGAACAATGCGGCAAGCCTTCATCTATCTTAAGGACTAGTTATGTCTGGATTCCCGATCCCTCCAAGACGGATACCCGCGGAGGGGAGGACGTCACTCAAGCCCTGAACCTAAAGTGAGGCAGCGGGCTAGATTCATTGGACGACGTCCAAGAACCCAAGCTTCCGAGTTCGGAAACTCCTTGGCCCCTGAGTCTCAGATTGGGCGAGGTTCCGGATTTAATTCCACCCGCCCACCCAAATATAAGGGATCTATCCCAAATTCGGCAAGAGCCCGCTGAAATAGTACACCATTACTGGGCCAGATTCCTCCTGGTTATGAACAGGATAGAGGACTACCGTGAGGAGGATGCAATTTCATTTTTCTGCAATAATTGCACGGACAACGGAATCCTCAATGCCATAAGTCGTCGTGAAATTACACGCTTCGCCGACTTGGCATCCATAGTACGAAAGTACTGTGCGATGGAAAGTGCCTGGAAAACCGAAATAAAATTTTGTGACAATCCGGCCCTGAATACAACCCCAGTCCGAAATAAAAATGTGCATTATCGCCAGGCACCTGGGTTAAACACCAAAAAGCAAAAACCCTCTATAGCGCATGGAACCGTACTGGAGGGATGGCTCAATGGACCCTGTAAAATTCATAGTATAGAGGGCGCCACACGAACTCATAGCCTTAGAGTATGTTGGATACTCCGGCAGGTGGCCAGAAGTGGCAAGGAGCTTCTAACTCCAGAATTCACAGAGCACCAGCCCAGGGATACCAGTACGATATTAACAGTCTTCGAGACTTTCGCATCAAATAATATGCGGAAACGAACACTCCGTAGCCTTGCCGAAGTCTACCAAGTAGCAACAATAAACCCATGGAGTGACACGACTATTACCTTTAATGCCAATGATGAACCTAAATTCCGAACAGCCCGAGCACCAGCCGCATTGGTCCTCAGTCCAATAGTGGACGGCTTTTGCCTTACCAAGGTACTCATGGACGGTGGCAGCGGATTGAACCTCATTTATGAGCAAACCCTTCGAAAAATGGAAATAGACTGGAGCCGCATTGAGCGAAGCAACACAACCTTTAGAGGAATAATCCCCAGTCGGGAAGCATATTGTACAGGAAAAATCACACTGGATGTGGTGTTCGGCATGCTGGATAATTACAGGTCCGAGGAGGTCACGTTTCAAGTGGCCCCATTCAGCAGCGGATACCACGCTCTATTAGGTCGAGAGGCGTTCACAATTTTTCAAGCTATACCCCATTACGGGTACATGAAGCTCAAAACGCCCGGATCCAACGGAATCATCACTCTTGCTGGTGACCCGGACATAGCACTCCGCGCTGAAAATAAGACAGCTGCACTGTCCCTTGAGGCACTATCCGAAGCCCTAGCGGCCGAGGAACTGACTGCGCTGCGCTCCGCGGTGAACAGGGACGACGTGATACTCGATAAAAGATCCAAGTCCACCTCCTTTAAACCGGCGGACGAAATAGTCAAATTCCAAGTCCATCCAACGGACCCTACAAAAATGGCCTCCATCGGGGCGCAATTAAACCCTGATGTAGATGCCGCACTACGCGAATTCCTACACAAAAATTGGGACATTTTTGCCTGGCACCCTTCAGACATGTCAGGAATCCCACGCAGGCTGGCCGAGCACAGCCTAAACATCCTAAAAGGATTCAAGCCTGTCAAGCAGGCTCTTCGGCATTTCTTCGAACCCAAGAGACAAGCCATGGGAGAGGAGCTAGCCAAACTACTGGAGGCTGGATTCATCAGAGACATAAAACATCCGGACTAGCTAGCAAACCTAGTGATGGTACCAAAGAAGGACAAATCCTGGCGCCTATGCGTCGATTTCAAGGACCTCAACAAGGCTTACCCAAAAGATCCCTTCCCCCTCCCCCGCATCGATCAAATTATCGACGCTACCGCAGGACACGATTCATTGTGTTTCCTCGATGCATACTCCGGCTACCATCAAATTAAGATGGCAGAGCCAGACCAAGCCGCAACGGCATTCATCGCCCCATACGACCCATTCTGCTTCAACACAATGCCCTTCGGGCTCAAAAACGTTGGCGCAACATATCAGCGCATGATTCAGACATGTTTGGCAAATCAGATCGGCAAAATAGTGGAAGCATACGTAGATGACATGGTCGTCAAAACCAAGCATGTCGAAACACTAGTAGACGACTTGAGGATCACATTCGATAACCTCCGAACATATGACATCAAGCTTAACCTGGAAAATGCATTTTCGACGTACCAGCCGTAAAGCTCTTAGGCTTCATTGTATCCGGTAGAGGAATTGGATCAAACCCAGCCAAGATCCAAGCTCTGTCACAACTGGATATTCCAAAGGACCTCAAACAAATACAAAAATTGACTGGATGCGTGGCGGCTCTAAGCTGCTTTATCTCCCGCTTGGGAGAAAAGGCACTACCCCTTTATCGCCTCCTCCGGTGCACCAAACACTTCGAGTGGACGGATGCCGCCACGAACGGACTCGAAGAAATAAAAGCCATATTGGCAACAAACCCAGTCCTGGCCGCGCCTAACATCGGCGAACCAATGCTATTATACATTGCGGCAACTTATCAAGTTGTAAGCGCAGTGCTCGTCGTCGAACGAGAAACGGACGGACACAAATTACCCCTTCAAAAACCAGTTTACTATGTGTCCATTGTCCTCACTCCATGCAAGTCACGGTACCCGCATTATCAAAAGATAGCATACGCGGTGTTTATGGCATCCCGGAAGCTGTGACACTACTTTCAAGAGTGTTCGATAACAGTAGCCTACAAAGTACCTCTTAACGATATTATAAACAACCGCGACGCGATGGGCCGGATTGCCAAATGGTCCATTGAGCTCCTCCCGTTTGACATAACCTACAAGCCACGGCGAGCTATCAAGTCGCAAGTTTTGGCCGACTTTGTCGCTGAATGGACTGAAGCCGAACTCCCTAAAGAGTACGGCACATATTCCAACTGGATCATGCACTTCGGCGGCTCCAAAATGTTAGCTGGTCTAGGGGCTAGCGTCGTCCTAACGTCCCCAACAGGAGATATAGTTCAATACGTACTCCAGATAATGTATACGGACTCCAACAACGCAGCCGAATATGAGGCCCTTCTACATGGTCTCCGGATGGCAGTCTCCATGGGCATCCAACGCCTAGAGGTGCACGGAGATTCGAACCTCGCCATATCCCAGTTAAATGGAGACTTTGATGCCAAGGATCTGAAATTGGCAGCTTATCGCAACACCGTCCTAAAAATGTCAGCTCGGTTCGAGGGGCTCGAATTTCATCATATAACCCGGGAAAACAATCAGGCAGCAGACATCTTGGCACGCATCGGGGCAAAGCGCGATGCAGTTCCCCCCAACATTTTCTTGGAGAGGCTATTCAAGCCATCCGTATTATGGGAAGGGGAATCCAGAAATAACAGCCCGGACCCAGCCGCACCGCCCGATACCGAACATTCTGACACAACGGGAGGCTCTGCCAACGAAGTAACATCCTCATCCCACATAATAATGGCAGTCATTGCCCCGTGGACAGAACCATTCCTAGCCTACCTAACTAGCAAGGAACTTCCCGAGGACCAAAACGAGGCACGCTGCATAGTGCGGCGATCTAAAGCCTATAAAGTCCATGAAGGAGAGCTTTATAAGAAAAGCACCACCGGAGTCCTTCAAAGGTGTATCTCCGAAGAGGAAGGGCTGAATCTTCTGGCTGAAATTCATGCCGGACTCGGCGGGCACCACGCCGCAGCCCGGGCCCTTGTAAGCAAGGCCTTCCGTACAGGATTTTATTGGCCGACGGCCCGGGCAGATGCTCAGGACTTAGTACAATGATGCTTCGGTTGCCAACTCTTTGCTAGCCAAAGCCATATGCCACCCACCGCCCTCCAAACTATACCCATCACCTGGCCCTTTGCAGTCTCGGGGCTTGACATGGTTGGACCCCTTAAAGGAGGAACCCACAAGAAAAAATACCTAATGGTCATGGTGGACAAATTCAACAAATGGATAGAGGCCAAACCTGTTAAGACGGTCGAATCCGGACCGGTGATAGACTTCATATCAAGGGTCGTACACTGTTACGGCGTCCCCCACAGCATCATCATTGATAACGGCACGAACTGTACGGCCGACGAGGTCAAACTCTGGTGCAAAAACATGGGCATCAAGCTCGACTACGCTTCAGTCTATCACCCACAAACTAACGGTCAAGTCGAGCAAGCAAATGGTCTAATCATGAGCGGCATCAAACCCAGGTTAGTGCGGTCCATCAAGGAATCTAACACGCACTGGGTAGAGGAGCTCGACTCTGTA
Source organism: Triticum dicoccoides (assembly GCF_002162155.2). Classification (NCBI taxonomy): domain Eukaryota; kingdom Viridiplantae; phylum Streptophyta; class Magnoliopsida; order Poales; family Poaceae; genus Triticum; species Triticum dicoccoides. Next base: position 663,455,639 of record NC_041386.1, on the reverse strand, counting down.
CTCTGGGGGCTGCGGACCACGCCGAATCGCACTACCGGATTCACACCATTCTTTATGGTATACGGCGCAGAGGCAGTTCTTCCCTGCGACATAATTCATGACACACCTCGCGTGCGCATGTACGAAGAAAGAGAAGCCGAACTCGATCGGCAGAACAGTTTGGACGCCTTGGAGGAGGAGCGTGACGTGGCAAAAGCCCGTTCCGCATTCTATCAACAGCAGGCTCGAAGATATCAAAGCAGAGAAGTACGGGCCAAAACTTACAATGTTGGCGAGTTAGTTCTAGGCCTGCCGGACAAGAAAAAGGACAAACTCAAGCCCAAATGGGAAGGTCCCTTCATCATTGACCAAGTCCTGACCGGTGGAGCGTACCATCTGCGAGATGCATCGGATAACCGACTCGAGCCGAACCCATGGAACGCAGCCCGTCTCCAAAGATTCTACGCCTAGCGCCGGACTCTGTGTTCGCCTCCTTCCTCTGTCTATTTTTTACACATTAGTTGTCTTATATTTCTCTCCTTCTCCCTCCTTTTCTCTTACAGCCTTTAAGGGCTCGTTCGCGCCTTGTTCGCAAACAATTGATGCACTATCCGCGCTCATTATACCTGGGGGCTTCTTTAACAGAAGCTTGTTTATACGGGCCTTATGCCCAACACATGTGTCACACTTCCACATGTACCTTTTATTCACCATTATATGCATCGATATGACTTAAGTTTTTGCCAAGCTGGGTTGCCTGGCTCCTGTGCTTACCCCTACGTTCCCGATTGTTTGGCTAGGCGGTAAAGGGACACTACTAGGGAAAACCTTATACACAGAAATTTAGCAACAGCGCGGGTCAAAAAAGGGCGCTAGTGCTACATAGCAGTAGCGATCGAAGGAAAACCGCGCTACAAATACAATCTTAGCAGTAGTGCATGTAGTGGCAAAAGCGCTACTACTTATATTCCAATTGCTAGAATGATAGGCTACGCATGGCAGTAGCGGGCTTGGAAGAAACGCGCTACCGCTAGGGCATAAGTAGCAGCGCATTTCCTAAGAAGAGCGCTACTACTAATGGAAATAAAATAAGATGAAAAACAAATAGAAAAGTAAAAGAAAATGAAAGAAATAGAAAAAGGAGAAAGGAAAAAATAAAATGTAAAGCAAAATAAATGAAAAAGCGAAAAAACAGAGGAAGACATAGCAGCAGCGTGTGTTTGTAAGAGGCGTTGTAGCTAACGTAGCTGCAGCGCGTGTCCTAGACCCCCGCTGTAGAAATAGAAAAGGAAAATAAAAAATGGAAGAAAATTACATAGCTATAGCAGCAGCGCGTTTTGTAAAAACCGCTATAGCTATCTTAGCTATAGCGCGTTTCACCAAACACGCTACCGCTAAGTTTGACTTAACCAAAAAACCGTTTCCCCCCGGCCACCACTTCTCCCCCAAATCCCTCAACCCACCCTGCGCACCGCCGTCTCCCCGATTCGCCGTCGCCCCACTTCACCGCCGTCTCTTGCCGACGTCGACGCCACCCGAGCCGTGCACCGTCGACGCCACCGGAGCCGCCCCAACGCCACGGAGCCACGCGGCCTCATCAATGCCACCGGAACCGCCGTCGACGCCACCGGATCCTTCCTCGCCACAACTGCCTCCCTCGCCGTTACCGGAGACGCCCTTGCCTCCCTCACCGTCACCGGAGACGCCCCTGCCTCCCTTGCCACCACTGCCTCCGTCGCCACCACCGGAGCCATCCTCTGTAAGCCCCCACCCCTCCTCTCTCTCTCATGCATAGGTTATCTAGTTTAATTAGGTTAATTATCTAGGTTAGGGCAAAAATTTAGTTAGGGCTTTGACAGAGAAGTAGTTAGGTTAACTAGTTTAATTAGGTTAATTATCTAGGTTAGTGCAAAAATTTAGTTAGGGATTTGACAGAGAACTGGTCAGGTTAACTAGTTTAATTAGGTTAATTATCTAGGTTAATTAGTGCAAAAATTTATTTTGGGCTTTGACAGAGAACTAGTTGCGTTAAGTAGTTTAATTAGGGTTAATTATCTAGGTAAACTAGATTAACTAACTACGTTAAATAGGTAGGTTAATTAGGCTCCTTGGATTAACAAGCTAGGTTAAGTAGGCTGGCTAGGTTAGAGGAAAATTTTATTTTAGAGCATTAGGTCAGAAGGGTTAGAGAAATGGAGTTCCTTTGCAATTTAATTGGGTTCTGTCCTAGGCAGAGAAGGGTTAGAGATAATAATGTGTGTTTGTGTGAGAGAGAGGAATAGCTAGATCAACATAATTTGGGTTCTGTCCTAGGCAGAGAAGTGTTTAGTGAGGTCATTTTGCAAAGGTTTTTGATTTTTGAAAAGACCACTATTTTTGAAGGAAAAGAATTTAGGCAAATTTTATTTTTCATTGAAGTGGTCATGTTATATCTTTTCATTGAAGTTGTTCGATTGTGCCCAAATGGCTTTGTTGTTTCCAGGGAATGATGCTGAGTGGCCTATGTTTTGCCGGAATGTTGATTCATTTCTGTTCCGGCAAATTTCAGGTTCTCGATTTGTCCACTTTTTAGCAAAGGTCATGCCGAAATTTTCCGTGAATTTCGGCATGACTTGTGCTACAAACTAGGACATATCGATTGCCCGGGATTTGCCGCACCAGGAAGGAGTCAACATTCCTGCAAAACAATAGTCCTTTTTTATGTCATTATTCATTTTATTAGGTCTAGAATTAATTGACTAGATTTAATCATAGGAAACATGGCTAGCAACGATGAAGGACAGGGTTTTGGTGATTGCGACGACGTCTACCGGGCGGCAGACGAATTTTTTAGCCTTACCGACGATCAACCAATGTTGTTGCTGGGCCCACCGATGGCATCGGGGACTGAGACCGACACATAGACCAGTGCTGAGACTGAGACCGGCGCTGAGATTCAGACCGGCATCGAGACCGGCGTTGAGACCGGTGCTGCCTCGGGGAGCGGAGCCGGTGTAGAACCGAAAGCAAAGAGGCAACAGGTTCCTAACAAACTCAGGACTACTAGACTAGTGGTCACGGAGGTGGACGATGGCAATTTTGAGCCAAAGGCGCCCGAGGAAGCGCGCGCGTGCTACGGCAATCAAATAGGCTGCATCGTACGGACAACCGCCACCATCAACGATGAAAAACTACAGAAGATAGAAAATATGAGGAGCTCCCTCCTAAAGAAGTTTCACCAGATATTCTTGTTCTCGGGCCGGAATGAGAAGGACTATGAAGATCCAGACGAGGACCCGGCAATGAAGAAGATAAACAAACATGCCATGACCAAGTTTAGCGATGCGTTGGCCGCCTATAAAAATCGTGTGCAAGCAAAGATCAACGATGGGGAACCCTACTCCAAGATTGTAAAGGATAATCCGACAATCACGGAAGAGCAGATTCAAATATTCAAGGAGGCTTGTGAGGCCGAAGCTGCCAAAAAAACTCTAAGTACATGAAGGGGCTTCAAAATAGGAACATTGGGAGCCACCACCTCGGAAGTCGTGGTTACGGCGGAAAGAGGTCCAAATGGGCCAAGGAGGACACGGAAGCCGCGAGTCTGGGCATCCCATAGCCCTTGGCGGATTTCGCCGTCCCGCAGGAGCATGACATCCTGAGGGCCCGGCACCATTGGGACCCAGTGAAGAAGGTTTACGAGACAACACCGGTCATTACGGAGTTCATGAGACTGGTGGTAATTTTAGTTTCTGATCAATTCGACTGCACACGTTGGTCATATTTGTAAACGATCCTTGTGCCTTTTGCAGAGAGAGCAGCACCGGATTGCGGCCGAAAGCGACTCGCTGTCTGAGGCATTGGCGAGGCCCAAGTGGGACACTCCATTCAACCGGGCGTTGAACATATTGAAACGACAACCTGTGGATACTCGACCGTCGTATGGATGCGTGCACGGTGTCGGATACGGCGCCACGTGGAAGAAGTACTACCGTGAGACCACGGAGGAGAGAAAGGAAAGACGGAGGTTAACTGAAGAAAACATCGACAAGAAGGTTGAGATTGCGGTTGAGAAGAAATCATCTCAGACAGTCGCAACAGCGGTAGCTGCCGCAAAACAGGCGATTGCAGATATGTCTACTTCCTTGGTGACGGGCGTTTTCACTTGGACAAGGAAAAATCCAGAAAAAAATGCAGAGGACTTTCCCCTTGCTGACTTCTTGGGAGCACCTGCTCCCGCACAGGCTCCCGTACCTGCTCCCGCATCGGCTCCCGCACCTGCTCCCGCACCGGCTCCCGCACCGGCTCCCGCACCGGCTCCCGCACCGGCTCCCGCACTGGACGTGCTCGGTGGTGCCTCCTCTTTGGCTGAGCTTGACGCCTTCACGGTATCTGTCACACCGGCCCCCTTCAATATAAATGTATAATCTCCCGTTTTCGTTGCCTTTCGGATGTCTCATGTCACAGACTTTTCTTTGCAGGCCGACGAAACCCCGTGCACCATATTGTACACCATCGGCGAACAGAAGGTGGACGTGGGGAAGGCGACGATAATGGAGCCGAAGGAACCATTGTTCCACAGCCGGCCGATCCCCCCAAATGTCTTCAAGGTTTTCGTGGCCAGTGTCAAACCGGGCCACGAGAATTTGCCTCCTCTAATACTAGTGGGGGACGACGACGAGACCCCGCGGCGGCTTTGTGATTATTGCAATGGGTGGGTCCTGTTGTGGCCAAAGAGTCTGCTTCGTCTGGAGGCGGCCGGGAGCACACCCACGAGCACGCAGCCTCAGCAAGGTATGAACATCAACACCCCACCTACCCAATTAGCGTCGGGTGTCGGGTTGGGTGATAGCGGACGGTGTAAGGAGGAGGCTCCATTAGTCGCTGATGACGTCGCCATGGATGAGGATGAGGATGACGATGGCACTAAACAGTATGTCTATACTGGCGCCTCCTCGGGGTTTGAGCGTCATGAGTCGGTGCCTGAATTACCATCTCAACGTATTATTGACGACCTTCCGGTAGTAAAGAAGTCTAGGAAGAGAGCGAGGAAAGGCAAAAAAGTTGATTCTATGATCCAGCCGCCTCAGCAGCCTCGACTTCAGGACCGTATAGATATCCCCGATGCGGATAAATGGCATATCCCCGGTCAACCAATCCTACCTGCAACAGCGCTACGGGCCAAATTTGGCGATCTAAGGAGACTTCATGACGATGTGTTGCGGGTAGAGAAAGGCCTCATTGCGGATACCCACTCTACGTAGTTAACGCTCCGCGGCAAATGCCGTACGTCGACAGCTTCCCCACGGATAAGTTCTTCCTCCGATTCGATTACATATTCGACATGTTTTAGTCGAAGAAGCTGGATTTTACGTTTGTCCGCCTTTATGCCTTGCACATGAACTACATCATTGGGGTTGAGCAGATACGTCATATCTGTGTCGCTGACCCGTACTACATGCACGAGGGCTTCTTGGGAGTCTGTGCAGAGCAGCGTGAATACGCGAGGGATTACATCGTCAGTTTCATGCTTGCCAATAAGGACAAGGAGGCGATTCTCGTGCCTTATCATCCCGTGTAAGTCATCCGCGCTGCTATCCTTCCTTCGATTTCAATAATTCATTTGCACGGTGGAGGCTAATTAATTTGAGGTGTACTTATTTTGCGCAGCGGCGGTCGCGCCGTCCTCATCATCCTCTACCCCCGATTCTCCCATGCTCTTTACTTGGACTCGTCGAAGAACATTCTAAAAAAGGATTACACCCACATCAAAGATGTTCGCGACAGTGCTATGTTTTACTACCAAGCAAGGGGTGGAGAGGTTAGGGACAAGAAGAGAAGGGGTGGCAGGGCCGGCTTCAGCCATAAGACCGACTTCTTCTGCATCCAGCAACCGAACGATTCTCTTAATGATGGATTCTATGTCCTACACCACATGCTGGAGTACAGACGAGATCACCAGAACCTTCACATGTCACCTAGATCTAGCGATGCCCATATTCTGCAATGGGCAAAGGACATAGGAGATATCGAGGATCATCGACTTCGAGCTGAGTTCTATAACATCCAATTCGAACTTGCCCAAATCGTCATGAACGAGGTCGTCGGAAAAACAGGGATGTTCTACGGAGAAGGAAAAATGTCGCGGGAAGACGTCCGGACATGGATAGCCTCTCAGCGTCTCGACATGAAGCCTTTCACTAAGCTCGAGGACTATCTCCCTCACATGGATGGATGGCACGACATGATGGAGTGATTGTCGATATATGACAATGTGTCCGTTTGGTCCATACTTTCTGTATGACAAAACTTTGAGTTATGCACGGTGAAACTTTATTTGTGATGTAATTAAACCGTCCTCCTCCTCAACTAGCAAAATTCACTCTAGTTAGGGCATTTTTGGTACGATGAACTTTGTTTTTTATGCTTATGATATGTTGTTTCTATTATTGCCAAGTGTGTCTCTTTCTGTTGCTCAACTATATATGTTGCATATCATCGACTCATGTGACGATGTAGGTGCATAGATCATAGATGGCGAAGAAGTGCTACGCTAGGAGTATATATACGACAAGTGGCTGGAGTGTCAGGCCCAGGTGTACCGGTTTCCGGTTTCCGAGCGACAGGCAGTAGTTAATTTAGGTTCACGCTAATGTGAGAGAGGGATACGAACTCATGTACTCAAAGTGATAGCTCTTCTCGCGTATATCATTGTTTAGATGGATGATGATGTATTTGCAAGTAATCGAGACTTGTATCGCTATTTTCGAAATTGATGACGAGAGACCACTTTGTGTTGGATGATGATTATGATGATGACATGATTTGATGAGACTAATTGTATGTATATGCTATGATTATATTTGTATGTGTATGATATGCTAAAGATTATTGTATAAAGCCTATTCAAATAAAAAACAAATACGAAACAAATATGCAGGAAAAAAACTAATAAAACTAGTAGTAGCGAGGGGGAAAATTTAGCAGTAGCGCCGCCTTACCAGTAGCGCTTCCCTGTAAAAAGAGCTGCAGATAATATCAGTAGCGCCCTTCTCCAAAGAGCGCTACAGCTATTCATGTATAGCAGTAGCGTGGGACAACAGGCGCTACTGCTATACGTTAGTTGTAGCGCCTTATTAGTAGCGCCGGTACCAGCGCTACTGAGAGGCCCAAAACCCGCGCTGCTGCTAGGCTTTTCCCTAGTAGTGGGAGCACCTCTGCGATTGTTACTGCCGGGTCAGCCGGATGTGTACCTCAGACTGGGTGAAGCCGAAAGCTAGCGTTCTTAAGGGAATATTCGGTCGGTGAACTAAAGAGGATTTTCCACTCGTTCATTTATCCGCCCCGAGATGCTTTTCTGCTTTTTTCGCAGTCCGGACATGCACTTTAGGGCATGCCTCCCAGGGAAAGGAACCCCTAACGGAACTATTCTCCCTGGAAGATGTTTCTTACTAACCATGTAATATAACATAACTAGTTGGGCACTTGTCTGTTCAAGCACTAATGACCCCTACGACTGGTCTCCATGCATGCCCCGGTTCTTACATAACCGAGAGGGTATTCAGACACACTCCGGACTATCGGGTCCCGAGGTTGAAGAAAAAAGGTCCGCCATGACAAACGATCTACAATCCGGCTAGAAGGCATTTTACATGTCATCTTAAATTACATAGTCAATTTGACTGGGTATATTCCTCTTCAATACCATCCAACAGGCTGTCTAGTTTACAGTCCTGTTGGGAATATTTGGCGGCCAACTCTACCTGGCCGTACATTAAACTCACAGGGATCTCCTTCCCATCGGGCCCCACAGGTCCGACCTCGGCCATGTGGTTTGGGTCAGCCTTCGTGTACCGCGTCTTCACCATGGCCCAGGCCTCCCTGGCGCCTTGACGGCAGGCCGATATCTTCCATAATCGGAAGCGCCGCCGCGCTCCATTCAGCTTCTCTGCAAGCTCTCCAAGGCCTTCGGGCATGGAGACGGATGGCCACAAGGCCTGGGCAACGCCTTGCATTACCTGCCGAACTCGTTCGTGCAGTTGTGAGAGCTCGGGAAGAAGGTCACCCGTAGAACCAGGCATTTCCTCTGCAGGCTGACCTGTCAGCATACCTACAGACATAACTCTGTCAATCGGCTTCCTTGCCGAACTCTTTTTCGAAGTTCGTTCAAGCACTTACTAAATGTTGTGTCGAAGCCGCCGATTCTCCCTCACAGAGTCCGACAGCTGAGCACGGACATCCTTTAGTTCCTCGCCCAGCTGGGTGTTTGCATCTTGGATAATATTCTTCTCTTGCCTCACCCTCTTAAGCACGCTCTCGCCGGCCTTTAACCGGCGCAAGAGTTGTTGCTTGTCCGGATCCACTCCGGCGCCATCTGCAATGTTATTGTCAGATTTGCACACATGTCGCACTTCACAAACATACTTATCTTTCGAAGCAAATATTACCAGAGGGGGTCTCCTTGGCCTCCCCTGTTGCGGCTAATGCGGCCTCAAGTTGGGCTTTGCACTCTTCCAGCTCCTGGGACAGTTGGGTATTCTTTTCTGTAAGATCCTGCATAGCAAATGATCCTTATATCAGTTATTCTAACTGTTTCAAGTCTCGGGGGCTAATGACATATATAACCATCAAATATTCTCACCCGTATGTATTTTACATACTGCTCTGTGGCTCTGGCTAGACCATTTTGAGCGGCACGGAGGTACGCATCTCCCGTATTGAAGGCATCCAATGCCTCTTGGGAGAAACAAGCGTCACGAAGAACTGTCCGGCGACGCCTCTGGTTCATGGCACTCTCCACCTCGGAATTGGTGGCAGACAGGCCGTCCGTATCCTCTGTCGGAGGAGCGTCCGGTGCGCGCCTCGTGTTCGCCTCCGCTTCCGAACCTGACCTTGGAGCCTGGCTGGTGGAGGCGCGATTGGCAACCTCCCCTGATATAGTCCGGCAAGCGCTGTTTTTCCTGAAGAGAGCACGAGCATTAGTATGCCTTGAGGGAATAAAACCCGGGAATAAAATGGCACGCCATACCGTTGCGCCAGCATCTCAATCCGGACCGCACTTCTTTTCAGCCTGCCGGGCCTTGACGCCCCCTGTTGGCTAGCCATCGCAGGCTCGGCCCTCCGCCTCGAGGACTTCCCCTGCAAAAACGCCATTGGTATACAGTGATCAAAAATAACCTCGGATGGATCATCTTAAAAGTATTGGGACTTCGGTCTCGGTTACTTGTGAGGCTGGAAGTAGTCCGGGATAATCGGCCGTAATGGCCACTAAGGTGTTGTCCTTGCTCAATTGATGAAACACCCCATCGATCAGCTCCACAGATAAGTCCGGGTCCTCTTGGGAGTCCGGGTCGAAGGACCGTTCCGGGTCCTCGGGTTTTGGAGGAGGGCTATTTATCTCCTTTACAGCCTGGCGTAGCTCCTGCGTTGAAATTGCTAGATTGAATACTTAACTATGGGAATATGAAACGGATGGGCGAGTGAAAGTGTCCGCTTACCCATCTTGGAGGATTGAACATAGAAAATCTGTTCCGTGGGTTGACGCAGAGGAATTCCTTCTCCCTTGTACAAAGTGGACAAGATCTTTATTAGAGCGGCAACCGATTTCGGCCCCTTACGGCCGCATCGGGTGGCGTTGTCCTCCCCGTTGAAATCCCACATGGGGTGGCCTCTATACTGAAGCGGCTGCACCCCCCTCATAATGCATGTGGCCATGACCCCGATCATGGTCAGTTCAGAATGAGCTAACAACCTTATCCGGCTCATCAGGTAAAGGACGTCATTGTCATTTTCCTTCTGAGGGCTTCGTGGACGCCATCTTAGGCGCTTCTTCAAAGGAGCATTATCGAACTAAGGAAGGCCAATCCGAACAGGGTCCGGCAGGGGGACATCTTCTATATAAAACCATTCTGAAGGCCAGTCTTCGGATGCCTTCTTTGGGGTTCCGGACAGATATCCGGTCCCGGCGATGCGCCATAGTTCGGCTCCGCCCACTTGATATATCGACCCCTCCTGACAATGGGGCACAAGGCAGAACAGTATCTTCCACAGCGCGAAATGGGCCTCGATGCCGAAAAACAGCTCGCAAAGGGCTACGAAGCCCGCAATATGCAATATGGAGGCAGGTGTAAGGTTGTGCAACTGGAGGCCGTAGAACTCTGGGAGCCCCCGGAGAAACGGATGAATTGGCAATCCGAGCCCTCTTATCAAATAAGGGACAAGGCATACCTGCTCTCCTTCGGAGGGATTGGGGACGCTCTCCGCTTGCTCTCCACCATTATAGGTGGCAAGCCCGGCTCGAACCGGGACCATGTAGGCTGGGGGGAGAAACCCCTTGGCTTGGAGCGCCACTAGCTCGCTGTGCGGGACGGAGCATCTCTCCCAATCTCCAGGCTGAGGGCTGGAGGGGCGAGAGGAGGAGCTGCGTCGACTGGCCATGATGGAATGGATCTCTGTCGAATGCGCTCCGATGAATGCTCGCGGAGGGAAGATGGTGTGATTCGGATCTAAATCCCCGCCTCTTCTATAGGCGGCTCATTTGCGCAGCTAGGGGGGTAAATGAAAAAACACCCTGGCTTTTCGCATTCGTTTGACACGTGGAAGATGGCCATTATTGGGCACAGAAGCCAAGGAGCGCAACATTCACCAGAAGTCAGACACTATTCCACAGGTATATGGAATTTGGGGAAGAACCCGCCTTGCAATGCCGAAGACAAATCTGCGCGCCGGACTCATCGTCATTGAAGCCTGGTTCGGGGGCTACTGAGGGAGTCTCGGATTAGGGGGTGTCCGGATAGCCGGACTGTACCTTTGGCCGGACTCCTGGACTATGAAGATACAAGATTGAAGACTTCGTTCCGTGTCCAGATGGGACTTTCCTTGGCGTGGAAGGCAAGCTTGGCGATACGGATATGTAGATCTCCTCCCATTGTAACCGACTCTGTGTAACCCTAGCCCTCTCCGGTGTCTATATAAACCGGAGGGTTTTAGTCCGTAGGATGAACAACAATCATACCATAGGCTAGCTTCTACGGTTTAGCCTCTCTGATCTCGTGGTAGATCTACTCTTGTACTACCCATATCATCAATGTTAATCAAGCAGGAGTAGGGTTTTACCTCCATCAAGAGGGCCCGAACCTGGGTAAAAACATCGTGTCCCTTGTCTCCTGTTACCATCCACCTAGACGCACAGTTCGGGACCCCCTACCCGAGATCCGCCGGTTTTGACACCGACAATGTCTATTACCGATTTATCGCTATCATTTTGGGGATATGCTTTAGAGACAGCTATATTCACTTTAAATAGGGCACCATCTAAATCCGTTGACACGACACCGTATGAATTATGGTTTGGAAAGAAACCTAAGCTGTCATTTCTCAAAGTTTGGGGATGCGATGCTTATGTCAAGAAACTTCAACCTGAAAAGCTCGAACCCAAGTCAGAAAAATGCGTCTTCATAGGATACCCTAAGGAAACCATTGGGTATACCTTCTACCTTAGATTCGAAGGCAAGATATTTGTTGCCAAGAACGGGTCCTTTCTGGAGAAAGAGTTTCTCTCGAAAGAAATAAGTGGGAGGAAAGTAGAACTCGATGAAGTAATGCCTGTTGAACCGGAGAGTAGCGCAGCTCAGGAAGATGTTCCTGTGGTGCCTACAAAGACCAGAGAGGAAGTTAATGATGATGATCAAGGTACTTCGGATCAAGTTGCTACTGAACTTCGTAGGTCCACAAGGACACGTTCCACACCAGAATGGTATGGCAACCCTCTCCTGGAAATCATGTTGTTAGACAACGGTGAACCTTTGAACTATGAAGAAGCGATGGCGGGCCCAGATTCCAACAAATGGCTTGAAGCCATGCAATCCGAGATAGGATCCATGTATGAAAACAAAGTATGGACTTGGACAGACTTGCCCGATGATCGGCGAGCGATAGAAAACAAATGGATCTTTAAGAAGAAGACGGACGCAGATGGTAACATTACCATCTATAAAGCTCGACTTGTCGCTAAGGGTTATCGGCAAGTTCAAGGAGTTGACTACGATGAGACTTTCTCTCCCGTAGAGAAGCTGAAGTCCGTTCGAATCATGTTAGCAATTGCCACATACTATGATTATGAGATATGGAAAATGGATGTCAAAACGGCATTCCTTAACGACTATCTTAAGGAAGAGTTGTATAGGATGCAAACGGAAGGTTTTGTCGATCCTAAGAATGCTAACAAGGTATGCAAGCTCCAGCGATCCATTTATGGGCTGGTGCAAGCATCTCGGAGTTGGAACATCGCTTTGATGAGATGATCAAAGTGTTTGGGTTTATGCAGACTTATGGAGAAGCCTGCGTTTACAAGAAAGTGAGTGGGCTCTGTAGTATTTCTTATATTATATTTGGATGACATACTTTTGATGGGAAATGATATAGAACTTTTGGACAGCATAAAGGCCTACTTGAATAAGTGTTTTCAATGAAGGACCTTGGAGAAGCTGCTTACATATTAGGCATCAAGATCTATAGAGATAGATCGAGATGCCTCATAGGTCTTTCACAAAGCACATACCTTGATAAGATATTGAAGAAGTTCAATATGGATCAGTCCAAGAAGGGGTTATTGCCTGTGTTGCAAGGTGTGAAATTGAGCTCGGCTCAATGTCCGACCATGGCAGAAGATAGAGAAAAGATGAGTGTCATCCCCTATGCCTCAGCTATAGGGTCTATTATGTATGCCATGCTGTGTACCAGACCTGATGTAACCCTTGCCGTAAGTTTGGTAGGAAGGTACCAAAGTAATCCCAGCATGGAACACTGGACAGTGGTCAAGAATATCTTAAAGTACCTGAAAAGGACTAAGGATATGTTTCTCGTTTATGGAGGTGAAGAAGAGCTCGTCGTAAAGGGTTACGTCGACGCTAGCTTCGACACAGATCTGGATGACTCTAAGTCACAAACCGGATACGTATATATTTTAAATGGTGGGGCAGTAAGCTGGTGCAGTTGCAAGCAAACACTACTAGGAAAAGGCCTACTAATGGCGCACTGATTTTGCCTACTAATGGCGCATTACCAGTGCGCCATTAGTATCACGCCACTAGAATTTTTTACTAATGGCGCACCACTGGTGCGCCATTAGTATATGGTATACTAATGGCGCACCTGGCAGTGCGCCATTAGTTTTGCCCACAGTGCGCCATTAGTAACAATTTTTTTAATTTTTTTTCCTTAATCTCAAGTCACTATTTCACCTATGAGATATCCAACACATATATATACAACAAGCATCCATATAGCAATCATAGCCAACACACAAGTTCCATCATATATACATACATAGCCAACACACAAGTTCCATCATATATACATACATAGCCAACACACAAGTTCCATCATATATACATACATAGCCAACACATAGTTCCATCGTTACATATTACAAAAGTTTCACATTGTTCATCCAACACCGTTATCCATCAAATCACAAAAGTTTCACATTGATACAAAATAAAAACACAAATGGAAAAGAAGCACTCCATCCACGCAAGCTTCCGTCAATTAAATCAAATATGCAAGAAGTTAGAAGAAGAAAAAGAAGAAGACTAGAATAATACTAGAAGAAGAACACTAGAAGAAGAATAAGAAGAGTTTTGGAAAAGAAGAAGAATAAGAAGAAGACTATAAGCTTATTATGTAAACTTGATCATTTTGTGCTAACATAAGTTATTTTGGAGCTAACCTATAGGAAACTAAGCATATAAGCTCTAAGTTAGTATATTAGAGCCAACTTAGGTAAAATGAAGCTAACCTATGTCATTTTGGAAAAGAAGAAGAATAAGAAAAAGACTATAAGCTTATTATGTAAACTTGGTCATTTTGTGCTAACATAAGTTATTTTGGAGCTAACCTATAGGAAACTAAGCATATAAGCTCTAAGTTAGTATATTAGAGCCAACTTAGGTAAAAATGAAGCTAACCTATAGGAAACTAAGCATATTAGAGATAACATAGGTAACTAAGTGTATATATATATATCATTTTGGATAACTAACCTATTGGAGATCTGACATACCTGACAAAGTTCAGTTCTCATGCATTGTTCTTCTCCTTCTTCTCCTTCCTCTCCCTGATGCGCCTAGAGCGGCGAGGCGGTGGGGGCAGTGGAGGCAGTGGGATGTAGTCTTCTACCACAATTGGCGTGGTCATGTCGCCCAGCTATGGGATCGCTGGTGCCACCACCGGTGCGTGATCATTGTCAGGAACCACCACCATCGCGAGGCCACCTTCAGGCATGACCATCGCTAGGTCATCCTCAGCCACCTCCATCTCTTGCCCATGGTCAGCCACCACCATCTCTTGCCCTTGGTTAGCCACCACCAGCGCTAGGTCATCCTCAGCCTGATGCCCATCGTCATCCTGCAGCTCCTCATCCTCACTCTGCTCCTCTTCTCCCATACTCCAGTCCGGATCATCCTTCTTGTTGTCTATGCTGCTGCCAGAATCGCTGCTGCTTTCGCTACAGCCAGAATCGATGCTGCTTTCGCTACAGCCATAGTCGCTGCTGCTTTGGCTGTAGCCAGTGTCGCTGCTGCTGCTCCCATTACCTATCCAAAATGCAACAATGACCGTTAACAATTGATGTGAGACAAAGCCAAATGTAGAGGAATAAGAAGAGGCAGAACGTACTGGCATCATCATCGGCAGCATAGCGCATGCGACACATAGTCGTGTTGAACACCTTCACGATGAGCATGTTGGCGTCGTCGTCGTACATGAAGAGAAGGAAGTACCCCAGCCGCAGGTCGTAGGCACGGTAGAACTTATCCCACCCACGAGACAAGTACATGTGGCCCTTCTTGACCACCAACTGCACATCCCACTGCCTGCGAAACCCGTTGCCGGCCTGTCGCAGCTTCACATTATTTGGCAGATCTTCACCCATCAGCATGTTCATAAAACTGTCAGGCAGCCTCTGTAGTTTGGGACAATGAGTGATGTAGCAAACAACAGATATAATAATGAGATGGGTGAAGGGGAGATCTCTCGTTTTATATACCTGCGTCATGGATGATACTGAAGCCTCAAGTATGATAGTGAAGAACTCGGAAGCATCCAACTCGTACTGCGGTGTCGCAGATCGGCGGTGGCTGCTTCCCGCCATCTCTGATAAGAAGCAGAAGAGACCAATCAGTACCCTTACAACAGATCATAAAACATGCATGATAACAGGCATTAGTCGCAAGTACCCCATATGTCCTATTTTTAGCAAAGTAATGCTAAAATTCACGAAAAATTTCAGCATTACCTTTGCTGAAAGTAGGACATATGGAGTACCCGAATTTGCCGGAACGGAAGTTAATCGACATTCCGGCAAACTCAAGGGCCTCTCGGGGTACCTACAACATCATCACAAGTACAGCAGCAGCAGCAGTGAATACAGGCATAACAGCAGCAGAACTATATATTTTTATGCAGTAAACAAACGAACAATAAGAGTAGAATGTTCTTGCAACAAACATTATTGTGTGACATCGAAAGGCATCACTCTGCTTAAAGGGAAGGATGACTTAAGTGGCAGATGTATATGATTGCACCACTTGATCTGCACTTCTCTATATTATATGATGTACTAAAGAACTTGAGCAAAAAAAGATAAATAGGAACATATTTCTCACCTTGGAGGTGTTGCTGCTGCTGCACTGTCTGTTGTAGCCAGCGATTAAGTTAGCTTGTATTTGGGCTTGCTTTTCCTTCTAAGCTCTCTGCATCTATAACACAGAATAAGAGGGCAACTTGACAACTAGCTGGAGCATATATTTCAGGATCTTCTAATGGGGGGTTGTTTAGTTTCCTAGTTCCATGCTTTTGTTGGACAAGTTAGAACTGAAGGTCCCCTAAAATGGTATTTAATTAGTGGGCAAGCCCACAGATTTACAAATCCACAAAAGCCCAATTCTAAAGAACTATAATGATCTGTTTGAATTACTAATTAATAATATAAACTGGAACAGGAGCTCAAGTTTCTTGGACACAAGTTGACCATGCAGCAACTACATGAGCAAAGCATTACTATCTGTGACAAAACCTAGAAGCTTGATACAAAACGTTTTGAACTACAGAGACAACAGAATCAACTTTGAATATTTTCTAAGTACAAACTAGCAATATCTAGGAACTAACAAAATTGTAACATCAAAACAAGAAATCATAAAAACACTAAATACAGGCCAAAGCAAATGATATGGCAGCTGACATGTACGTTCACTAGAAATATAAGACATTTCCTACTATAGTAATGCAGTAAAACTACTGTATCTGCAACATAAAACTACTGTATCTGCAACATAAAACTACAACAACATAAAACTACTGTATCTACAATAGTAGCAAGATTAATACAGTAATACACAAGAGATTAGTCAGTTTTACCTGGCTGTTTACTGCTGCTGCCGCGCTGCAGGGGCGGAGGAAGGGGCGCCGCCGGTGGAGAGGGCGAGGCCGAGGACGGCGTGGGGCTTGAGGGCCTGCGGCCTGGTGAGGCCGACGAGGTGGTCGTCCCCGACGCCGGCGGAGCTAGGGTTCGGGGACACAGCGGGCGGCGCTGAGGGGAC
>NC_041386.1:663438254-663439023 GCF_002162155.2 Triticum dicoccoides | reverse complement strand
CGGAGGAAGGGGCGCCGCCGGTGGAGAGGGCGAGGCCGAGGACGGCGTGGGGCTTGAGGGCCGGCGGCCTGGTGAGGCCGACGAGGTGGTCGTCCCCGACGCCGGCGGAGCTAGGGTTCGGGGACACAGCGGGCGGCGCTGAGGGGACGGGGCGATGGAGAGGGGGTAGGGGGGAGGTCGCGGGAGAAGAGAGGAGGAGGCGGGCGGGGGCGCAGCTTCGGGGCTGGAGGGGCCTGTACCGGAGGCGGGGCAGCGGAGGTTTCGGCCGGCTGGGCTAGTAATTGGAGTTTCAGACAAGTTGGGGAGGTAGTTTGTAGGCAATATCCTTGGGGTTTGCTTGATGAAGTGGTATAGAAATACTCTGATGGGGAAAAGAAATGGGTGACAGTTAGTAATGATGAAGAGCTGCTACCATGTTTGCTAGGCATAATGAGAAAGAGAATTTTCATGTGAGGATGCAAATTGATGTGCTTAAGCAGGCATTTGGACCTAGGATGGCGGGTGCAACATCTCGGGGAGAACCAAGTCGTCATAATGGCATCTCTAGCCAAAACAGTTCAGTTAGTGCACGACGACGTGGTGGCTCGAGAAGCGTGGGCACCGGCAGTAGGGTCCCCCTTGAAGTGGAGCCTGATGAATACAATTCTGGGGTTGATGAAGAGAAGCTATATTCTGATGTTATTCAGAATTTACGATGGGCACCTCGGGCTGAAAACCAAGATGAGGCTCACAATACAGTCCATGTGGATGATGACGTGGTGGATGAGGA
>NC_041386.1:663437574-663438244 GCF_002162155.2 Triticum dicoccoides | reverse complement strand
CCGGAGGCGGGGCAGCGGAGGGTTCGGCCGGCTGGGCGCGCCCGCGGCGGCAGGCCGGCAGCGATGGCGGCGGCTAGGAACCCTAGCTGTCGCGCTCGGGAGGGATGGGGACGCAGGCGGGGCCGTGGGTGGAGGGGGACGGCGAGGGTGCGGGCGCGGACGGAGGGGGGACGGTGAGGGAGGTGGTCGGCGGCGGAGGGTGGTCGGGTGCACGGCCGGGGACGGCGGGTGAGATAAGGCGGGGAGGGATTAGAGTGTGGATTCGGGATTGGGGATTTTACTGTGGGGGAGGCTTAGCAATGGCGCACCACCCGGGGGTGCGCCATAAGTACATCCATATCAATGGCGCACCACAGAAGGGTGCGCCATAAGTAATTTAATCTAGCCCGACTTGTCTTATATACCACCTATTCCTATCTACAACAGAACCCGCCCACTAACCCGACTGGTCAGTACACAGCACACACATTAGGTGGTCCTGGGTTCGATTCCCAGGCTCCCCAATATTTTTTTATGCATTTTAAATCCTGTTTGATATTTATTTGTGTTTAAATATGTTCAAACTTGTTTAAATCATAACAGTAATATTTTTTTATAAAAATAGTAATAATTTTCTAGAAAATATGTTCAAATTTGTTACTTGAAAATATCATCGGCGGCGGCGGTGGAG
>NC_041386.1:663374906-663436760 GCF_002162155.2 Triticum dicoccoides | reverse complement strand
GAGTTGCGGTGGGTCGTCGGCGGTGGTGGAGCTAGCGGGGGAGGGTGCGGGTGTGATCGAGATCGAGATCAAAAAGTGTCCATGAAAATATGCACGGTGCGCCATTAGCAGTTTTGCAAAAAAGTAAAAAAAAATTATATATACTAATGGCGCACTGTTTACAAGGTGCGCCATTACTTGTTAGAACTAGTTATGGCGCACTTTGGCGTCATGCGCCATTAGAATGTATGGAAAAATGAAAAAAAAAGTCAATACTAGTGGTGCACCGTGTGCCTGGTGCACCATTAGTGTCTTCCTTAATAATGGCGCACCTCCAACCGGTGCGCCATTAGTATATAGTAGTGGCGCACTGCTTACCTGGTGCGCCATTAGTATCAATCCTATCTATAGCCCTTTTCCTAGTAGTGAAAGCGTCGTGGCGGGATCTACATGTGAAGCGGAGTACCTGGCAGCCTCGGAGGCAGCACATGAAGCAATCTGGATGAAGGACTTCATTACCGACCTAGGAGTTATTCCCAATGCGTCGGGGCCGATGACTCTCTTCTGTGACAACACTGGAGCCATTGCCGTTGCCAAGGAGCCCAGGTTTCACCAGAAGACCAGTCACATCAAGTGTCGCTTCAACTCCATTCGAGAAAATGTTCAAGATGGATACATAGATATTTGCAAAGTGCACACAGATCTGAATGTCGCAGATTCGTTGTCTAAACCTCTTCCGCGAGCAAAACATGATCAACACCAGAACTCTATGGGTGTTCGATTCATCACAATGTAACTAGATTATTGACTCTAGTGCAAGTGGGAGACTGTTGGAAATATGCCCTAGAGGCAATAATAAAATGGTTATTATTATATTTCCTTGTTCATGATAATTGTCTATTATTCATGCTATAATTGTGTTGTCCAGAAATCGTAATACATGTGTGAATACGTAGACCACAACATGTCCCTAGTTAGCCTCTAGTTGACTAGCTCATTGATCAATGGATGGTTACGGTTTCCTAACCATGGACATTGGATGTCTTTGATAACGGGATCACATCATTGGGAGAATGATTTGATGGACAAGACCCAATCCTAAGCATAGCACAAGATCGTATAATTCATTTGCAAGAGCTTTTCTGATGTCAAGTATCATTTCCTTAGACCATGAGATCGTGTAACTCCCGGATACCGTAGGAGTGCTTTGGGTGTACCAAACGTCACAACGTAATTGGGTGACTATAAAGGTATACTACAGGTATCTCCGAAAGTGTCTGTTGGGTTGACACGGATCGAGACTGGGATTTGTCACTCCATATGACAGAGAGGTATCTCTGGGCCCACTCGGTAATGCATCATCATAATGAGCTCAATGGGACCAAGTGGTTAGTCACGGGATCATGCATTACGGTACGAGCAAAGTGACTTGCCGGTAAGGAGATTGAACGAGGTATTGGGATACCGACGATCGAATCTCGGGCGAGTAATGTACGGATTGACAAAGGGAATTGTATATGGGATTGCTTGAATCCTTCACATCGTGGTTCATCCGATGAGATCATCGTGGAACATGTGGGAGCCAACATGGGTATCCAGATCCTGCTGTTGTTTATTGGCCGGAGAGCTGTCTCGGTCATGTCTGCATGATTCCCGAACCCGTAGGGTCTACACACTTAAGGTTCGGTGACACTCGGGTTATTAGGAAGACTTGTAAGTGATTATCGAATGTTGTTCGGAGTCCCGGATGATATCCCAGACATCACGAGGAGTTCCGGAATGGTCCGAAGGTGAAGATAAATATATGGGAAGTTGTCATACGATCATCGGAAAAGTTCGGGGGCTTATCGGTATTGTACCAGGGCCACCGGAGGGGTTCCGGGGGTCCACTGGGAGGGGCCACCTCTCTCGGAGGGCCTCATGGGCTTCATGGGCAGGGAACCAGCCCCTGGAGAGCGGGGCGCACCCCCCCCCCCTTGGGCCCATGCACCTAGGGTTGGGGGGGCCTAGAGGGGGCGCCCCCTTGCTTGGGGGGCAGCCCCTTCCCCTTGGCTGCCCTCCCCCCTCTAGATCTCATCTAGAGGGGGCCGGCCCCCTTCCCCCTTCCCCTATAAATAGAGGGGCGAGGGGAGGGCTGCACACCACATCCAAGGTGCAGCCCCTCCCCTCCCCAACACCTCTCCTCCTCCGTTAAGAGCTTGGCGAAGCCCTACCGGAGTACTGCCTCTCCACCACCACCACGCCGTCGTGCTGCTGCTGGAGCTCTCTTCCTCAACCTCTCCCTCCTCCTTGTTGGATCAAGGCACGGGAGACGTCTCCGCTCCGTACGTGTGTTGAACGCGGAGGTGTCGTCCGTTCGGCAATAAGATCTTCGGTGATTTGGATCACGACGAGTACGACTCCATCAACCCCGTTCACTTGAATGCTTCCGCTCGCGATCTACAAGGGTATGTAGATGCACTCATATCTCTCTCATTGCTAGATGACTCCATAGATTGATCTTGGTGATGCGTAGAATTTTTTTATTTTCTGCAATGATCCCCAACACCCATGTCCTCAGGAACAAACGTAACTACTCAAAAAGCATATTCATGTTCACAATCAGAGGAGTAATAATAGGCATTAAGGATATGAACATATGATCTTCCACCAAGTAAACCAATTAGCATCAACTACAAGGAGTAATCAACAATACTAGCAACCCACAGGTACCAATTTGTGGTTTTGATACAAGATTGGATACAAGAGATGAACTAGGGTTTTGAGAGGAGATGGTGTTGTTGAAGATGTTGATGGAGATTGACCCCCTTCCGATGAGAGGATCGTTAGTGATGATGATGGTGATGATTTCCCCCTCTCGGAGGGAAGTTTCCCCATCATAACAGCTCTGCCAGAGCTCTAGATTGGTTCCGCCAAGGTTCCGCCTCGTGGCGGCGGAGTTTCGTCCCGTAAGCTTGCCTCTGATTTTTTTTCCAGGGTAAAAGCCTTCATATAGCAGAAGATGGGCACCAGAGGGCCACCAGGGGGCCCAGGAGACAGGGGGCGTGCCCAGTAGGGGTGGGCGCGCCCCCACACTCCTGTCCTGGGTGTGGGCCCCCTCTGGTAGTTTCTTCGCTCAATAATTATTATTAATTCCAAAAATAACTTCCATGGAACTTCAGGATTTTTGGAGCTCTGCAGAATAGGTTTCCAATATTTGCTCCTTTCCCAGCCAGAATTCCAGCTGTCGGCATTCCCCCTCTTCATGATAAACCTTGTAAAATTAGAGAGAATAGTCATAAGTATTGAGATATAATGTGTGATAACATCCCATAATGCAATAAATATTGATACAAAAGCATGATGCAAAATGGACGTATCACTCGCCTAGGATGTTCACCCTCAACGAGGTTCGTGACCGCGGCGGCATCCTGCTACAGCTCACGGTCACCTTCACCAACACGTTTGACGCGCGCGAGCTCCTCGGCCAAGTCTTTTGGTGCGGCTGCAAGTCCATCTTCTTCACAGTGTACGACATCTACACCAACTACGAGAGCGTCTTCCCCACTCCAAGCCAGATGCACTCCCTTCCCTACGATGATGAGGAGGAGGTGTGAAGTTGAAGAGGGTGTTGAAGGGGCGTGTGGCCAAAGTGGAAGAAGGAGGTCAACATGAAGATGTTCAAGAAGGGGTGCGAGCCCGGAGTCAAGCTCGTCATGTTTTCGTTTTATCGTTTTTATTTTGTTGCTTTTCTATGTCGTGTGTGCCGTGTCGTGTCATGTCGTGTCCTGAACTTATCTATGGATACCCATCTATGTAAGGGTACGGTGTGTTGCATCTTATCTATCCAAGTTATTATGTGTGTTAAAAAATGTCTGTGCCCAAACATATCATTTCTTCCCTAAACAAATTCATGAACTAACATGCAAATTTATTCCCTTTAAATCCTAAACCAAGTGCCACTCTAACCAAAATCATGTGGTAGTGCAAACATACGTTTGCAACCCTCCAAAATTTTAGTGCAAAACAAAGGAAAACCACTCTCACGCGTGTGCAAACAATCAATACAAACAAATGGTCTCACTATGTATACTTTCCTTCCCTACCCATGTCAAAGTCTTTCCATCTTTCCCTAGCGGTTACCAGCGCGGCCCTAAATGCCACAAACCCATGCGGTCTGGGTCCCCAGCCGCACCAATTTTTTGTGCATTTTCCATCCTTCATTTTTTAGATAAATTATTATTTTCTCAATGTAATGCCCTTAAAAATGTTCATTAAGTTTGGCACCAGGTGTAAACCTCTACCATAGCTGAGGCACATTTTCTATGACATTTTGGTCTTTGATTTAAATCATGGTGTATTTGAATTGGAGTAATTAAATTGATATTAAATATTTAACAGCTCCAAAAAAATTCTAAACTTAATTGTTTGGCTCTGGAATAATTCAATTGGCTTCCACAAAAAGTTTCAGCATTATGATTTACTGCCTAAATTAAATCAGAACAGAAAATAGAAAACCACGCAAGAGAACCCCCGAATGGGCCTAATTGGATCAGTTGGCCCATTAGTCTAGCCAGCACTTGGCTCTACGCTCTGAATTTGGCCCGCAGAGGAACCTTTTTTTTGGACAGAAAGGCAGAGCAGAGAGTTGCATTTCATTGATCAAAAGTTTCTAAATTCCTCATTTCTTCTCCCTTTTTTCAACATATTTACATGTTGGTCACTTCTTCTCTAAGTTTGTGAATTCCTCATTTCTTCTCCCTTTTTTCAACATATTTACATGTTGGTTACTTCTTCTTTTTTCCAACATTTAAACAACTTAGACCAACATTTAAACTAGGTGAATTTCTCATACAATTTCAAGCTTATAAATTCCTCCATAATTCATGCCTTTCCATACAATTTCAACATTACATCCAGTGTGATTACCATACCTACAAATGCCCAAAAGTAATTGGAAATGGGTATTGGTATTTGTGCTTGATCTTCAAGCTTCCTAACCTTCTTCTTCAACATCCTAAGCTCAACAGCTAGCTCCCTGTCAGTGCGTGCTTCGCCTCCATCTCTTCTTCTGGAGCTCATGCCATGGCCACTGCCGTTTGTGGCAGCATGCGCAACCATTCTTCATGCTCGATCTTCTTGCAGTTCGTTCATCAGAGTCTTGGCCAGAGCATCGACCCAAAGAAGGAAGCATATCGCCTGCATGAACACCAAACAAATCAACCCATTGCTCAAAGATCCCGACCACGAAAATGGTGCAATTGCCCCGATTCTTACCCCATTCTCACTTCACACGTATAACGGACGATTCTAGTTCCTCGGTGTGTGAGAAACCCTCCGATCAACGCTCGCACGGCACCATGGACAGACGAAGACAGGCATGTCCACACGCTCCCGGCTCTGCATCCGCGAGGTGGCGCAGGAGCTTGACGAAGACATGGAGCTCGGAGCCGAAGAGGATCTGAATGCCGCTGCACCCTCCACAGCTAGCTTCCAACCGCCTCTCTCTCTCTCTCTCTCTCTCTCTCTCACTGTGGTCACCGCCATGCTCTCTGTCACCGTGGTCACCGCGGATGTGTGTCGCTCGCTTATATAGCACACCCGCAATGGCTCTCTGCTCAACGGCTCTCTGCTGGGTCCCACAAGCCACCCGTGCAACGGTTTGATCGTCTAGGGCGTCTCTACCACCTGGTCCCATCTGTAAGGGCCGAGTCAAAATGTTGACCTGACAGAGACGGCAGAGTTCATGGAACGAGTTCGTGCGCACGGACTAGGGGCAAAACTGAGCATGATTCGCATCTGAGGGCAAAACTGAGCACATGGACACTACTGAGGGCAAAAGGATAAATAACCCAATGTGTTACCCCCTGCAAAGTGGTCTCCTCCGTCGGTGGGCCAGATTAAACTCAACACCAGCAGTTCATGGACAAAGGATGGGAAGGCGGGAGTCGAGATGTTGCCCCGTGATCATCTAGGTAAAACCATTTATACATCTTGTAGGGAGCTCTTCTCTTCAAGAGATGCTCCTGCATGCATGGAAGGTTTATGCATTGCAATTCAGCGCTCCGATCTCCCAATTCAAATCGAGATTGACTCCCTGTCAGTAGTGAACATAGTGAATGGGATGAACACAGATCGGTATATCTATGTGTCTTTGGTGGCAGAGGTCAAGCATTTATAGTCTCTACCTACGACTCGTATTGCTCATATCAACCATGCTCGAAATTTTGGTAGTGATTTTTTAGCAAAGTTTACAAGAACCGAGAGTAGAACTGCAGTCTAGTTAGGCTCTGGCCTTCTGGAACTCATTGATTTATGTAAGGAAGACTGTAAGGTTGATGTTTGACTAATATAAGTTTTACTCACAAAAGGAAAATAGTCTGTTATCATCCCTCGATTGGGTCGGCGGCTTTCTCGCGTCTTGCAAGATTCTTGGGTGTAGTGCGACCACTATGACATGGGCCTCCTCCTTGCAGTCTGTGGGATCCTCCCACGATATAGAGGTGATGGTGGTGACGGGCAATTTGGCAACATCCTTCGAAAAACAACAACGTACTAGCTCGACTCCATGGATCGCTTCATGTCACCTCTCGGCACAGTTGTGGTAGCAGTGCTAGTGATCTCCTCCTTGGGATCAGTGGCTAGAGGTTATGCGGCAAAGCAAGCGCCCAACCCTGACCATCTCCTCATGTGGAATGGCTGATTACAGCGACTGGGAGGAGGCTACCTCCTCGGATGGCAATGGTGGCTGCCATGACGAGGAGAAATGCTCCTCAGGCAGCGCTAGACCATGAAGTGTTTTCTGGAGGGGGAACCCTGTTGGGGAACATAGCAGAAATTCAAAATTTTCCTACGTGTCACCAAGATCTATCTATGGAGAAACCAGCAACGAGGGGAAGGAGAGTGCATCTACATACCCTTGTAGATCGCTAAGCAGAAGCGTTCAAGAGAACGGGGTAGAAGGAGTCGTACTCGTCGTGATCCAAATCACTGGAGATCCTAGTGCCGAACGGACGGCACCTCCGCGTTCCACACACGTACAGCCCGGTGACGTCTCCCATGCCTTGATCCAGCAAGGAGAGAGGGAGAGGTTGGGGAAGACTTCATCCAGCAGCAGCACAACGGCGTAGTGGTGGTGGAGGAGCGTGGTGATCCAGGAGGGCTTCGCCAAGCACCGCGAGATATGAGGAGAAAGATAGGTAGGGTTGCGCCAACATGAGAAGAACTTCGTGTGTTGGGCTGCCCCTTTGCCTCCACTATATATAGGGGAAGAGGGGGCTGCGCCCCCACCTAGGTTTCCACCAGAGGGGCGGCGGCCAGCCCTAGATCCCATCTAGGGGGGCGGCCAAGGGGGGGAGAGGGGGAAACTTGCCCCCCAAGTAAGGTGGAGGCGCCCCCTCCCGAAACCCTAGGCGCCTTGGGCCCTTGTGGGGGGGTGCACCAGCCCACCTGGGGCAGGTCCCCTCCCACACTTGGCCCATGCAGCCCTCCGGGGATGGTAGCCCCACTTGGTGGACCCCCGGGACCCTCCCGGTGGTCCCGGTACGTTACAGATAAAACCCGAAACTTTTTCGGTGACCAAAACATGACTTCCCATATATAAATCTTTACCTCCAGACCGTTCCGGAACTCCTCGTGATGTCCGGGATCTCATTTGGGACTCCGAACAACATTCTTTAACCACATACAAACTTCCTTTATAACCCTAGCGTCATCGAACCTTTAGTGTGTAGACCCTACGGGTTCGGGAACCATGTAGACATGAACGAGACGTTCTCCGGTCAATAACCAATAGCGGGATCTAGATACCCATGTTGGCTCCCACATGTTCCACGATGATCTCATCGGATGAACCACGATGTCGAGGATTCGACAATCCCATATACAATTCCCTTTGTCTAGCGGTATTGTACTTGCCTGAGATTCGATCGTCGGTATCGCGATACCTTGTTCAATCTCGTTACCGGCAAGTCTCTTTACTCGTTCTCTAACACATCATCCCGTGATCAACCCCTTGGTCACATTGTGCACATTATGATGATGTCCTACCGAGTGGGCCCAGAGATACCTCTTCGTTACACGGAGTGACAAATCCTAGTCTCGATTCGTGCCAACCCAATAGACACTTTCGAAGATAACCGTAGTGCACCTTTATAGCCACCCAGTTACGTTGTGACGTTTGGTACACCCAAAGCATTCCTACGGTATCCGGGAGTTACATAATCTCATGGTCTAAGGAAATGATACTTGACATTAGAAAAGCTCTAGCATACGAACTACACGATCTTTGTTCTAGGCTTAGGATTGGGTCTTGTCCATCACTTCATTCTCCTAATGATGTGATCCCGTTATCAACGACATCCAATGTCCATGGTCAGGAAAACCGTAACCATCTATTCATCAACGAGCTAGTCAACTAGAGGCTTACTCGGGACATGGTGTTTTCTATGTACCCACACATGTATCTGAGTTTCCTATCAATACAATTATAGCATGGATAATAAACGATTATCATGAACAAGGAAATATAATAATAACTAATTTATTATTGCCTCTAGGGCATATCTCCAACAGTCTCCCACTTGCACTATAGTCAATAATCTAGTTCACATCGCCATGTGATTAACACTGACAGGTCACATCGCCATGTGACCAACATCCAAGAGTTTACTAGTGTCATTAAACTAGTTCACATCACCATGTGATTAAGACTCAATGAGTTCTGGGGTTTGATCATGTTTTGCTTGTGAGAGAGGTTTTAGTCAACGGGTCTGCAACATTCAGATCCGTATGTACTTCGCAATTCTCTATGTCATATTGTAAATGCTGCTTCCACGCTCCACTTGGGGCTATTCCAAATGGTTGCTCCACTATACGTATCCGGTTTGCTACTCAGAGTCACTCGGATAGGTGTTAAAGCTTGCATCGACGTAACTCTTTATGCCGAACACTTTATCACCTCCATAATCGAGAAACATGTCCTTTATTTACTCCAAGGACAATTTTGACCGTTGTCTAATGATCCATTCCTGGATCATTCTTGTACCCCTTGACTGACTCATGGCAAGGCACACTTTCGGTGCGGTACACAGCATAGCATACTATAGAGCCTACGTCTGAAGCATAGGGGACGACCTTCGTCCTTTCTCTCTCTTCTACCATGGTCGAGCTTTAACTCTTAACTTCATACCTTACAACTCAGGCAAGAACTCCTTCTTTGACTGATCCATCTTGAACACCTTCAAGATCATGTCAAGGTATGTGCTCATTTGAAAGTACCATTCAGCATTTCTGATCTATCCTCATAGATCTTGATGCTCAATGTTCAAGTAGCTTAATCCAGGTTTTCCATTGAAAAACACTTTTCAAATAACCCTATATGCTTTCTAGAAATTCTACATCATTTCTGATCAACAATATTTCAACAACATATACTCATCAGAAATTCTATAGTGCTCCCACTCACTTCTTTGGAAATACAAGTTTCTCATAAACTTTGTATAAACCCAAAATCTTTTATCATCTCATGAAAGCGTGCATTCCAACTCCGAGATGCTTACTCCAGTCCTTAGAAGGATCGCTGGAGCTTTGCATACTTATTAGTATCTTTTAGGATTGACAAAAAACCTTCTGGTTGTATCACATACAACCTTTCCTCAAGAATAACATCGAGGAAACAATGTTTTGACATCCTATCTGCAAGATTTCATAAATCATGCAGTAACTGCTAACATAATCCCAACATACTCTTAGCATCGCTACGAGTGAGAAAGTCTCATCGTAGTCAACTCCTTGAACTTTTCGGAAAACTTCATGACAAGTCGAGCTTTCTTAATGGTGATATTTACCATCATTGTCTATCTTCCTTTTAAAATCCATCTGTACCCAACGGCCTTACGACCATCAAGTATTTCTTCCAAAGTCATGGATCTTTTCTCAGATCTTTTGGCCTCGAGCCATTCGTCGGAATCCGGGCCCACCATCACTTCTCCATAGCTCGTAGGTTCATTGTTGTCTAGCAACATGACCTCTAAGACAGGATTGCGTACCACTCTGAAGTAGTACGCGTCCTTCTCGACCTACGAGGTTCGGTAGTGACTTGATCCGAAGTTTCATGATCACTATCATAAGCTTCTACTTAAATTGGTGTAGGTGCCACAGGAACAACTTCCTGTGCCCTTCTACACACTAGTTGAAGTGATGGTTCAACAACCTCATCAAGTCTCCACCATCCTCCCACTCAATTCTTTTGAGAGAAACCATTCCTCGAGAAAAGACCCGTTTCTAGAAACAATTACTTTTGCTTCCGGAACTGAGATAGGAGGTTTACCCAACTGTTTTTGGGTGTCCTATGAAGATGCATTTTTATCCGCTTTGGGTTCGAGCTCATCAACCTGAAACTTTTTCACATGAGCGTCGCAGCCCCAAACTTTTAAGAAACGACAACTTAGGTTTCTCCAAACCATAGTTCAAACGGTGTCGTCTCAACGGAATTATGTGGTGCCCTATTAAAGTGAGTGTGGTTTGTCTCTAATGCCTAACCCATGAACGATAGTGGTAATTTGATAAGAGACATCATGGTACGCACCATATCCAATAGGGTGCAACTATGATGTTCGGACACACCATCACACTATGGTGTTCCAGGCGGTATTAATTGTGAAACAATTTCCACAATGTCTTAATTGTGTGCCAAAGCTCGTAACTCAGATACTCATCTCTATGATTATATCATAGACATTTTATCCTCTTGTCACAATGATGTTTAACTTCACTCTAAAATTACTTGAACCATTCAATAATTCAAACTTGTGTTTCATCAAGTAAATATACTCAACATCTACTCAAATCATCTGTGAAGAAAGAACATAACGATATTCACTGCATGCCTCAGCACTCATTGGACTGCACACATCAAAATGTGTTACTTCCAACAAGTTGCTATCTTGTTCCATCTTACTGAAAACTAGGCCTTTCAGTCATCTTTCCCACGTGGTATGATTTCCATGTCTCAAGTGATTCAAAATCAAGTGAGTCCAAGCGATGCATCTGCATGGAGTTTCTTCATGCGTATATACCAATAGACATGGTTCGCATGTCTCAAACTTTTCAAAAACGAGTGAGTCCAAAGATCCATCAACATGGAGCTTCTTCATGCGTTTTACACCAATATGACTTACATGGCAGTGCCACAAGTAAGTGGTACTATCATTTATATCTTTTGGCATGAAAATGTGATCAAGATTCAATAAACCATTCCTTTTTAGGTGCAATACCATTGAAGGTATTATTCAAATAAACAGAGTAACCATTATTCTCCTTAAATGAATAACCGTATTGCGATAGACATAATCCAATCATGCCTATGCTCAACGCAAACACCAAATAACAATTATTTTAAAACCAATCTCGATGGTAGAGGGAGTGTGCGATGCTTGATCACATCAACCTTGGAAACACTTCCAACACATATCGTCAGCTCACCTTTAGCTAGTCTCCGTTTATTCCGTAGCTTTTATTTCGTGTTACTAACACTTAGCAACCGAACCGGTATCTAATACCCTGGTGCTACTAGGAGTACTAGTAAAGTACACATTAACATAATGTATATCCAATATACTTCTATCGACCTTGCCAGCCTTCTTATCTACCAAGTATCTAGGGTAATCCTACTCCAGTGGCTGTTCCCCTTATTACAGAAGCACTTAGTCTTGGGTTTAGGTTCAACCTTGGGTTTCTTCACTGGAGCAGCAGCTGATTTGCCGTTTCATGAAGTATCCCTTCTTGCCCTTGCCCTTCTTGAAACTAGTGGTTTCACCAACCATCAACAATTGATGCTCCTTCTTGATTTCTACTTTCGCGGTGTCAAACATCGTGAATACCTCAAGGATCATCATATATATCCCTGATATGTTATAGTTCATCACGAAGCTCTAGCAGCTTGGTGGCAATGACTTTGGAGAAACATCACTATCTCATCTGGAAGATCAACTCCCACTCGATTCAAGTGATTGTTGCACTCAGACAATCTAAGCACAAGCTCAACGATTGAGCCTTTCTCCCTTAGTTTGCAGGCTAAGAAACTCGTCGGAGGTCTTATACCTCTTGACGTGGGCACGAGCCTGAAATCCCAATTTCAGCCCTCGAAACATCTCATATGTTCCGCGATGTTTTGAAAACGTCTTTGGTGCCTCAACTCTAAACTGTTTTACTGAACTATCACGTAGTTATCAAAACATGTATGTCCGATGTTCGCAACATCCACATACGACGTTTGGGGGTCTGCACACTGAGCGGTGCATTAAGGACATAAGCTTTCTACTGATCGCATAATCGCTACTGTCAACTTTCAACTATATTTTTCTCTAAGAACATATCTAAAACAGTAGAACTAAAGCGCGAGCTATGACATAATTTGCAAAGGGCTTTTTGACTATGTTCAGGATAATTAAGTTCATCTAATGAACTCCCACTCAGATAGACATCCCTCTAGTCATCTAAGTGATTACATGATCCGAGTCAACTAGGCCGTGTCCGATCATCACGTGAGACGGACTAGTCATCATCGGTGAACATCTTCATGTTGATCATATCCTCTATACGACTCATGCTCGACCTTTCAGTCTCTTGTGTTCCGAGGCCATGTCTGTACATGCTAGGCTCGTCAAGTTAACCTAAGTGTTTCGCGTGTGTAAATCTGGCTTACACCCGTTGTATGTGAACGTTAGAATCTATCACACCCGATCATCACGTGGTGCTTCGAAACGACGAACTTTCGCAACGGTGCACAGTTAGGGGGAACACTTTCTTGAAATTTTAATGAGGGATCATCTTATTTACTACCGTCGTTCTAAGCAAATAAGATGTATAAACATGATAAACATCACATGCAATCAAATAGTGACATGATATGGCCAATATCATTTTGCTCCTTTTGATCTCCATCTTCGGGGCTCCATGATCATCATCGTCACCGGCATGACACCATGATCTCCATCATCATGATCTCCATCATCGTGTCTCCATGAAGTTGTCTCACCAACTTATTATTTCTACTACTATGGCTACCGGTTAGAAATAAAGTAAAGTAATTACATGGTGTTTGTTCAATGACACGCAGGTCATTCAATAAATTAAGACAACTCCTATGGCTCCTGACGGTTGTCATACTCATCGACATGCAAGTCGTGATTCCTATTACAAGAACATGATCAATCTCATACATCACATATCATTCATCACATTCTTCTTGGCCATATCACATCACATAGCATACCCTGCAAAAACAAGTTAGACGTCCTCTAATTGTTGTTTGTATGTTTTACGTGGCTGCTATGGGTTTCTAGCAAGAACGTTTCTTACCTACGCAAAACCAGAACGTGATATGCCAATTGCTATTTACCATTCATAAGGACCCTTTTCATCGAATCCGTTCCGACTAAAGTGGGAGAGACTGGCACCCGCTAGCCACCTTATGCACCAAGTGCATGTCAGTCGGTGGAACCTGTCTCACGAAAGTGTACGTGTAAGGTCGGTCTGGGCCGCTTCATCCCACAATACCGTCGAAACAAGATTGGACTAGTAACGGTAAGCATATTGAACAAAATCAACGCCCACAGCTACTTTGCGTTCTACTCGTGCAAAGAATCTACGCAATAGACCTAGCTCATGATGCCACTATTGCGGAACGTAGCAGAAATTCAAAATTTTCCTACGTGTCACCAAGATCTATCTATGGATAAACCAGCAACGAGGGGAAGGAGAGTGCATCTACATACCCTTGTAGATCACTAAGCGGAAGCGTTCAAGAGAACAGAGTTGAAGGAGTCGTACTCATCGTGATCCAAATCACCGGAGATCCTAGTGCCGAATGGACGGCACCTCCGCGTTCAACACACGTACAACCCGGTGACGTCTCCCATGCCTTGATCCAGCAAGGAGAGAGGGAGAGGTTGGGGAAGACTCCATCCAGCAGCAGAACAATGGAGTGGTGGTGGTGGAGGAGCATGGTGATCCAGCACGGCTTCGCCAAGCACCGCGAGATATGAGAACAAAGAGAGGTAGGGCTGCGCCAACATGAGAAGAACTTCGTGTGTTGGGGTGCCCCTTTGCCTCCACTATATATAGGGGAAGAGGGGGCTGCGCCCCAACCTAGGTTTCCACCCCTAGGGGCGGCGGCCAGCCCTAGATCCCATCTAGGGGGGCGGCGAAGGGGGGAGAGGGGGAAACTTGCCCCCCAAGTAAGGTGGAGGCGCCCCCTCCCCAAACCCTAGGCGCCTTGGTCCCTTGTGGGGGCGCGCACCAGCCCACCTGGGGCTGGTCCCCTCCCACACATGGCCCATGCAGCCCTCCGGGGATGGTGGCCCCACTTGGTGGACCCCCTGGACCCTCCCGGTGGTCCCGGTACGTTATCGATAAAACTCGAAACTTTTCCGATGACCAAAACAGGACTTCCCATATATAAATCTTTACCTCCGGACCGTTCCGGAACTCCTCGTGATGTCCGAGATCTCATCCGGGACACCGAACAACATTCGTTAACCACATACAAACTTCCTTTATAACCCTAGCGTCATCGAACCTTAACTGTGTAGACCCTACGGGTTCGGGAACCATGCAGACATGACCGACACGTTCTCCGGTCAATAACCAACACTGGGATCGGGATACCAATGTTGGCTCCCACATGTTCCACGATGATATCATCGGATGAACCACGATGTCGAGGATTCGATCAATCCCGTAAATAATTCCCTTTGTCTAGCGGTATTGTACTTGCCCGAGATTCGATCGTCGGTATCCCGATACCTTTTTCAATCTCGTTACCGGCAAGTCTCTTTACTCGTTCCGTAACACATAATCCCATGATCAACCCCTTGGTCACATTGTGCACATTATGATGATGTCCTACCGAGTGGGCCCAGAGATACCTCTCCATTACACGGAGTGACAAATCCCAGTCTCGATTCGTGCCAACCCAACAGACACTTTCGGAGATACCATTAGTGCACCTTTATAGCCACCCAGTTACGTTGTGACGTTTGGTACACCCAAAGCATTCCTACGGTATCCGGGAGTTACACAATCTCATGGTCTAAGGAAATGATACTTGACATTAGAAAAGCTCTAGCATACGAACTACACGATCTTTGTGCTAGGCTTAGGATTGGGTCTTGTCCATCACATCATTCTCCTAATGATGTGATCCCGTTATCAACGACATACAATGTCCATGGTCAGGAAAACCGTAACCATCTATTGATCAACGAGCTAGTCAACTAGAGGCTTACTAGGGACATGGTGTTGTCTATGTACCCACACATGTATCTGAGTTTCCTATCAATACAATTATAGCATGGATAATAAACGATTATCATGAACAAGGAAATATAATAATAACTAATTTATTATTGCCTCTACGGCATATTTCCAATAGTCTCCCACTTGCACTAGAGTCAATAATCTAGTTCACATCGACATGTGATTAACACTGACAGGTCACATCGCCATGTGACCAACATCCAAGAGTTTACTAGTGTCATTAAACTAGTTCACATCACCATGTGATTAAGACTCAATGAGTTCTGGGGTTTGATCATGTTTTGCTTGTGAGAGAGGTTTTAGTCAACGGGTCTGCAACATTCAGATCCGTATGTACTTCGCAATTCTCTATGTCATATTGTAAATGCTGCTTCCACGCTCCACTTGGGGCTATTCCAAATGATTGCTCCATTATACGTATCCGGTTTGCTACTTAGAGTCACTCGGATAGGTGCTAAAGCTTGCATCGACGTAACCCTTTACGCCGAACTCTTTATCACCTCCATAATCGAGAAACATGTCCTTTATTTATTCCAAGGACAATTTTGACCGCTGTCCAATGATCCATTCCTGGATCATTCTTGTACTCCTTGACTGACTCATGGCAAGGCACACTTCCGGTGCGGTACACAACATAGCATACTATAGAGCCTACATCTGAAGCATAGGGGACGACCTTCGTCCTTTCTCTCTCTTCTGTCGTGGTCGAGCTTTAACTCTTAACTTCATACCTTACAACTCAGGCAAGAACTCCTTCTTTGACTAATCCATCTTGAACACCTTCAAGATCATGTCAAGGTATGTGCTCATTTGAAAGTACCATTCAGCGTTTCTGATCTATCCTCATAGATCTTGATGCTCAATGTTCAAGTAGCTTAATCCAGGTTTTCCATTGAAAAACACTTTTCAAATAACCCTATATGCTTTCTAGAAATTCTACATCATTTCTGATCAACAATATGTCAACAACATATACTCATCAGAAATTCTATAGTGCTCCCACTCACTTCTTTGGAAATACAAGTTTCTCATAAACTTTGTATAAACCCAAAATATTTTATCATCTCATCAAAGCATACATTCCAACTCCGAGATGCTTACTCCAGTCCTTAGAAGGATCGCTGGAGCTTTGCATACTTATTAGCATCTTTTAGGATTGACAAAAAACCTTCTGGTTGTATCACATACAACCTTTCCTCAAGAATAACGTCGAGGAAACAATGTTTTGACATCCTATCTGCAAGATTTCATAAATCATGCAGTAATTGCTAACATAATCCCAGCATACTCTTAGCATCGCTACGAGTGAGAAAGTCTCATCGTAGTCAACTCCTTGAACTTGTCGGAAAACTTAACGACAAGTCGAGCTTTCTTAATGGTGATACTTACCATCATTGTCTGTCTTCCTTTTAAAATACATCTGTACCCAACGGCCTTACGACCATCAAGTATTTCTTCCAAAGTCATGGATCCTTTCTCAGATCTTATGGCCTCGAGCCATTCTTCGGATTCCGGGCCCACCATCGCTTCTCCATAGCTCGTAGGTTCATTGTTGTCTAGCAACATGACCTCTAAGATAGGATTGCGTACCACTCTCAAGTAGTACGCGTCCTTGTAGACCTACGAGGTTCGGTAGTGACTTGATCCGAAGTTTCATGATCACTATCATAAGCTTCTACTTCAACTGGTGTAGGTGCCACAGGAACAACTTCCTGTGCCCTTCTACGCACTAGTTGAAGTGATGGTTCAACAACCTCATCAAGTCTCCACCATCCTCCCACTCAATTCTTTTGAGAGAAACCTTTCCTCGAGAAAAGACTCGTTTCTAGAAACAATTACTTTTGCTTCCGGATCTGAGGTAGGAGGTATACCCAACTGTTTTTGGGTGTCCTATGAAGATGCATTTTTATCTGCTTTGGGTTCGAGCTCATCAACCTGAAACTTTTCACATGAGCGTTGCAGCCCCAAACTTTTAAGAAACGACAACTTAGGTTTCTTCAAACCATAGTTCAAACGGTGTCGTCTCAACGGAATTACGTGGTGCCCTATTAAAGTGAGTGCAGTTTGTCTCTAATGCCTAACCCATGAACGATAGTGGTAATTCGATAAGAGACATCATGGTATGCACCATATCCAATAGGGTGCAACTATGATGTTCAGACACACCATCACACTATGGTGTTCCAGGCGGTATTAATTGTGAAACAATTTCCACAATGTCTTAATTGCGTGCCAAAGCTCGTAACTCAGATACTCATCTCTATGATCATATCATAGACATTTTATCCTCTTGTCATGATGATCTTTAGCTTCACTCTGAAATTACTTGAACCATTCAATAATTCAGACTTGTGTTTCATCAAGTAAATATACTCAACATCTACTCGAATCATCTGTGAAGTAAAAACATAACGATATTCACTGCATGCCTCAGCACTCATTGGACTTCACACATCAAAATGTGTTACTTCCAACAAGTTGCTATCTTGTTCCATCTTACTGAAAAGTAGGCCTTTCAGTCATCTTGCCCATGTGGTATGATTTCCATGTCTCAAGTGATTCAAAATCAAGTGAGTCCAAACGATCCATCTGCATGGAGTTTCTTCATGCGTATATACCAATAGACATGGTTCGCATGTCTCAAACTTTTCAAAAACTAGTGAGTCCAAAGATCCATCAACATGGAGCTTCTTCATGCGTTTTACACCAATATGACTTACATGGCAGTGCCACAAGTAAGTGGTACTATCATTTATATCTTTTGGCATGAAAATGTGTATCACTACGATCAAGATTCAATAAACCATTCCTTTTTAGGTGCAATACCATTGAAGGTATTATTCAAATAAACAGAGTAACCATTATTCTCCTTAAATGAATAACCGTATTGCGATAGACATAATCCAATCATGTCTATGCTCAACGCAAACACCAAATAACAATTATTTTAAAACCAATCTCGATGGTAGAGGGAGCGTGCGATGCTTGATCACATCAACCTTGGAAACACTTCCAACACATATCGTCAGCTCACCTTTAGCTAGTCTCCGTTTATTCCGTAGCTTTTATTTCGAGTTACTAACACTTAGCAACCGAACCGGTATCTAATACCCTGGTGCTACTAGGAGTACTAGTAAAGTACACATTAACATAATGCATATCCAATATACTTCTATCGACCTTGCCAGCCTTCTTATCTACCAAGTATCTAGGGTAATCCTGCTCTAGTTGCTGTTCCCCTTATTACAGAAGCACTTAGTCTCGGGTTTAGGTTCAACCTTAGGTTTCTTCACTGGAGCAGCAGCTGATTAGCCGTTTCATGAAGTATCCCTTCTTGCCCTTGCCCTTCTTGAAACTAGTGGTTTCACCAACCATCAACAATTGATGCTCCTTCTTGATTTCTACTTTCGCGGTGTCAAACATCGTGAAAACCTCAAGGATCATCATATCTATCCCTGATATGTTATAGTTCATCACGAAGCTCTACCAGCTTGGTGGCAATGACTTTGGAGAAACATCACTATCTCATCTGGAAGATCAACTCCCACTCGATTCAAGTGATTGTTGCACTCAGACAATCTGAGCACAAGCTCAAGGATTGAGCTTTTCTCCCTTAGTTTGCGGGCTAAGAAACTCGTCAGAGGTCTTATACCTCTTGACGTGGGCATGAGCCTGAAATCCCAATTTCAGCCCTCGAAACATCTCATATGTTCCACGATGTTTCGAAAACGTCTTTGGTGCCTCAACTCTAAACCGTTTAACTGAACTATCACGTAGTTATCAAAACATCTATGTCCGATGTTCGCAACATCCACATACGACGTTTGGGGTTCTGCACACTGAGCGGTGCTTTAAGGACATAAGCTTTCTACTGATCGCATAATCGCTACTGTCAACTTTCAACTATATTTTTCTCTAGGAACATATCTAAAACAGTAGAACTAAAGCGCGAGCTATGACATAATTTGCAAAGGGATTTTTGACTATGTTCAGGATAATTAAGTTCATCCAATGAACTCCCACTCAGATAGACATCCCTCTAGTCATCTAAGTGATTACATGATCCGAGTGAACTAGGCCGTGTCCGATCATCACGTGAGACGGACTAGTCATCATCGGTGAACATCTTCATGTTGATCGTATCCTCTACACGACTCATGCTCGACCTTTCGGTCTCTTGTGTTCCGAGGCCATGTCTGTACATGCTAGGCTCGTCAAGTTAACCTAAGTGTTTCGCGTGTGTAAATATGGCTTACACCCGTTGTATGTGAACGTTAGAATCTATCACACCCGATCATCATGTGGTGCTTCAAAACGACGAACTTTCGCAATGGTGCACAGTTAGGGGGAACACTTTCTTGAAATTTTAATGAGGGATCATCTTATTTACTACCGTCGTTCTAAGCAAATAAGATGTATAAACATGATAAACATCACATGCAATCAAATAGTGACATGATATGGCCAATATCATTTTGCTCCTTTTGATCTCCATCTTCGGGGCTCCATGATCATCATCGTCACCGGCATGACACCATGGTCTCCATCATCATGATCTCCATCATCGTGTCTCCATGAAGTTGTCTCACCAACTTATTATTTCTACTACTGTGGCTACTAGTTAGCAATAAAGTAAAGTAATTACATGGCGTTTGTTCAATGACACGCAGGTCATACAATAAATTAAGACAACTCCTATGGCTCCTGCCGGTTGTCATACTCATCGACATGCAAGTCGTGATTCCTATTACAAGAACATGATCAATCTCATACATCACATATCATTCATCACATTCTTCTTGGCCATATCACATCACATAGCATACCCTTCAAAAACAAGTTAGACGTCCTCTAATTGTTGTTTGCATGTTTTACGTGGCTGCTATGGGTTTCTAGCAAGAACGTTTCTTACCTACGCAAAACCAGAACGTGATATGCCAATTGCTATTTACCCTTCATAAGGACCCTTTTCATCGAATCCGTTCCGACTAAAGTGGGAGAGACTGGCACCCGCTAGCCACCTTATGCACCAAGTGCATGTCAGTCGGTGGAACCTGTCTCACGTAAGTGTACGGGTAAGGTCGGTCCGGGCCGCTTCATCCCACAATACCGTCGAAACAAGATTGGACTAGTAACGGTAAGCATATTGAACAAAATCAATGCCCACAACTACTTTGTGTTCTACTCGTGCAAAGAATCTACGCAATAGACCTAGCTCATGATGCCACTGTTGGGGAAAGTAGCAGAAATTCAAAATTTTCCTACGTGTCACCAAGATCTATCTATGGATAAACCAGCAACGAGGGGAAGGAGAGTGCACCTACATACCCTTGTAGATCGCTAAGCGGAAGCGTTCAAGAGAACGGGGTTGAAGGAGTCATACTCGTCATGATCCAAATCACCGGAGATCTTAGTGCCGAACGGACGGCACCTCCACGTTCAACACACGTACAACCCGGTGACATCTCCCATGCCTTGATCCAGCAAGGAGAGAGGGAGAGGTTGGGGAAGACACCATCCAGCAGTAGCACAATGGAGTGGTGGTGGTGGAGGAGCGTGGTGATCCAGCAGGGCTTCGCCAAGCACCTCGAGATATGAGGACAAAGAGAGGTAGGGCTGCGCCAACATGAGAAGAACTTCGTGTGTTGGGCTTCCCCTTTGCCTCCACTATATATAGGGGAAGAGGGGGCTGCGCCCCCACCTAGGTTTCCACCCCTAGGGGTGGCGGCCAGCCCTAGATCCCATCTAAGGGGGCGGCCAAGGGGGGAGAGGGGGAAACTTGCCCCCCAAGTAAGGTAGAGGCGCCCCCTCCCCAAACCCTAGGCGCCCTGGGCCCTTGTGGGGGGCGCACCAGCCCACCTGGGGCTGGTCCCCTCCCACACTTGGCCCATTCAGCCCTCCGGGGATGGTGGCCCCACTTGGTGGACCCCTGGGACCCTCCCGGTGGTCCCGGTACGTTACCGATAAAACACGAAACTTTTCCGATGACCAAAACAGGACTTCCCATATATAAATCTTTACCTCCGGACCGTTCCGGAACTCCTCGTGATGTCCGGGATCTCATCCGGGACTCCGAACAACATTCTTTAACCACATACAGACTTCCTTTATAACCCTAGAGTCATCGAACCTTAACTGTGTAGACCCTACGGGTTCGGGAACCATGCAGACATGACCGAGACGTTCTCCGGTCAATAACCAACACCGGGATCTGGATACCCATGTTGGCTCCCACATGTTCCACGATGATCTCATCGGATGAACCACGATGTCGAGGATTCGATCAATCTCGTATACAATTCCCTTTGTCTAGCGGTATTGTACTTGCCCGAGATTC
Organism: Triticum dicoccoides; assembly: GCF_002162155.2. Taxonomy (NCBI): domain Eukaryota; kingdom Viridiplantae; phylum Streptophyta; class Magnoliopsida; order Poales; family Poaceae; genus Triticum; species Triticum dicoccoides. The sequence continues at coordinate 663,415,144 of NC_041386.1, read as the reverse complement.
GATCATCGGTATCCCGATACCTTGTTCAATCTCGTTACCGGCAAGTCTCTTTACTCATTCCGTAACACATCATCCCATGATCAACCCCTTGGTCACATTGTGCACATTATGATGATGTCCTACCGAGTGGGCCTAGAGATACCTCTCTGTTACACGGAGTGACAAATCCCTGTCTCGATTCGTGCCAACCCAACAGACACTTTCGGAGATACCCGTAGTGCACCTTTATAGCCACCCAGTTACGTTGTGACGTTTGGTACACCCAAAGCATTCCTACGGTATCCGGGAGTTACACAATCTCATGGTCTAAGGAAATGATACTTGACATTAGAAAAGCTCTAGCATACGAACTACACGATCTTTGTGCTAGGCTTAGGATTGGGTCTTGTCCATCACATCATTCTCCTAATGATGTGATCCCGTTATCAATGACATCCAATGTCCATGGTCAGGAAAACAATAACCATCTATTGATCAACGAGCTAGTCAACTAGAGGCTTACTAGGGACATAGTGTTGTCTATGTACCCACACATGTATCTGAGTTTCCTATCAATACAATTATAGCATGGATAATAAACGATTATCATGAACAAGGAAATATAATAATAACTAATTTATTATTGCCTCTAGGGCATATTTCCAATAGTCTCCCACTTGCACTAGAGTCAATAATCTAGTTCACATCGACATGTGATTAACACTGATAGGTCACATCGCCATGTGACCAACATCCAAGAGTTTACTACTGTCATTAAACTAGTTCACATCACCATGTGATTAAGACTCAATGAGTTCTGGGGTTTTATCATGTTTTGCTTGTGAGAGAGGTTTTAGTCAACGGGTCTGCAACATTCAGATCCGTATGTACTTCGCAATTCTCTATGTCATATTGTAAATGCTGCTTCCACGCTCCACTTGGGGCTATTCCAAATTGTTGCTCCATTATACGTATCCAGTTTGCTACTCAGAGTCACTCGGATAGGTGTTAAAGCTTGCATCGACGTAACCCTTTACGCCGAACTCTTTATCACCTCCATAATCGAGAAACATGTCCTTTATTTATTCCAAGGACAATTTTGACCGCTGTCCAATGATCCATTCCTGGATCATTCTTGTACCCCTTGACTGACTCATGGCAAGGCACACTTCCGGTGTGGTACACAGCATAGCATACTATAGAGCCTACGTCTGAAGCATAGGGGACGACCTTCGTCCTTTCTCTCTCTTCTGCCGTGTTCGAGCTTTAACTCTTAACTTCATACCTTACAACTCAAGCAAGAACTCCTTCTTTAACTGATCCATCTTGAACACCTTCAAGATCATGTCAAGGTATGTTCTCATTTGAAAGTACCATTCAGCGTTTCTGATCTATCCTCATAGATCTTGATGCTCAATGTTCAAGTAGCTTAATCCAGGTTTTCCATTGAAAAACACTTTTCAAATAACCCTATATGATTTCTAGAAATTCTACATCATTTCTGATCAACAATATGTCAACAACATATACTCATCAGAAATTCTATAGTGCTCCCACTCACTTCTTTGGAAATACAAGTTTCTCATAAACTTTGTATAAACCCAAAATCTTTTATCATCTCATCAAAGCGTACATTCCAACTCCGAGATGCTTACTCCAGTCCTTAGAAGGATCGCTGGAGCTTTGCATACTTATTAGCATCTTTCAGGATTGACAAAAAACCTTCTGTTTGTATCACATACAACCTTTCCTCAAGAATAACGTCGAGGAAACAATGTTTTGACATCCCATATGCAAGATTTCATAAACCATGTAGTAACTACTAACATAATCCCAACAGACTCTTAGCATCGCTACGAGTGAGAAAGTCTCATCGTAGTCAACTCCTTGAACTTGTCGGAAAACTTAATGACAAGTCGAGCTTTCTTAATGGTGATACTTACCATCATTGTCTGTCTTCCTTTTAAAATCCATCTGTACCCAACGGCCTTACGACCATCAAGTATTTCTTCCAAAGTCATGGATCCTTTCTCACATCTTATGGCCTCGAGCCATTCGTCAGAATCCGGGCCCACCGTCGCTTCTCCATAGCTCGTAGGTTCATTGTTGTCTAGCAACATGACCTCTAAGACAGGATTGCGTACCACTCTGAAGTAGTACTCGTCCTTGTCGACCTACAAGGTTCGGTAGTGACTTGATCCGAAGTTTCATGATCACTATCATAAGCTTCTACTTCAATTGGTGTAGGTGCCAGAGGAACAACTTCCTGTGCCCTGCTACACACTAGTTGAAGTGATGGTTCAACAACCTCATCAAGTCTCCACCATCCTCCCACTCAATTCTTTCGACAGAAACCTTTCCTCGAGAAAAGACCCATTTCTAGAAACAATTAGTTTTGCTTCCGGATCTGAGATAGGAGGTATACCCAACTGTTTTTGGGTGTCCTATGAAGATGCATTTTTATCCGCTTTGGGTTCGAGCTCATTAACCTGAAACTTTTTCACATGAGTGTCGCAGCCCCAAACTTTTAAGAAACGACAACTTAGGTTTCTCCAAACCATAGTTCAAATGGTGTCGTATCAACGGAATTACGTGGTGCCCTATTAAAGTGAGAACGGTTGTCTCTAATGCCTAACCCATGAATGATAGTGGTAATTCGATAAGAGACATCATGGTACGCACCATATCCAATAGGGTGCAACTATGAAGTTCGGACACACCATCACACTATGGTGTTCCTGGCGGTATTAATTGTGAAACAATTTCCACAATGTCTTAATTGCGTGACAAAGCTCGTAACTCAGATACTCATCTCTATGATCATATCATAGACATTTTATCCTCTTGTCACGATGATCTTTAACTTCACTCTGAAATTACTTGATGTTGGGGAACGTTGCATAAAATAAAAAAGTTCCTACGTTCACCAAGATCCATCTATGAGTTCATCTAGCAACGAGAGAGAGAGAGATGCATCTACATACCCTTGTAGATCGCGTGCGGAAGCGTTCAAGAGAACGGGGTTGAGGTAGTCGTTCTCGTCGTGATCCTATCAGCGGAGATCCTAGCGCCGAACGGACGGCACCTCCGCGTTCAACACACGTACGGTCAGTGTGGCGTCTCCTCCATCTTGATCCAGCAAGGGGGAAGGAGAGGTTGATGAAGATCCAGCAGCACAACGGCGTGGTGTGGATGCAGCAGGACTCCGACAGGGCTTCGCCAAGCAGCTGCGGGAGGAGGAAGAGGTGTAGCAGGGGGAGGGAGGCGCCAAGACTCAGGGTGCGGCTGCCCTCCCTCCCCCCTCCTTTATATAGGCCCCCTAGGGGGGCGCCAGCCCTGGAGATGGGAATCTCCCAAGGGGCGGCGGCCAGGGGGTGGAGTGCCCCCCAAGGCAAGTGGTGCGCCCCCCGCCCTAGGGTTTCCAACCCTAGGCGCAGGGGGGGCCAAGGGGGGCGCACCAGCCCACTAGGGGCTGGTTCCCCTCCCACTTCAGCCCACGGGGCCCTCCGGGGTAGGTGGCCCCACCCGGTGGACCCCCGGGACCCTTCCGGTGGTCCCGGTACAATACCGAGTGACCCCGAAACTTCCCCGATGGCCAAAATAGCACTTCCTATATATAATTCTTTACCTCTGGACCATTCCGGAACTCCTCGTGATGTCCGGGATCTCATCCGGGACTCCGAACAACATTCGGTTTGCTGCATACTCATATTCATACAACCCTAGCATCACCGAACCTTAAGTGTGTAGACCCTACGGGTTCGGGAGACATGCAGACATGACCGAGACGGCTCTCCGGTCACTAACCAACAGCGGGATCTGGATACCCATGTTGGCTCCCACATACTCCTCGATGATCTCATAGGATGAACCACGATGTCGAGGATTCAAGCAACCCCGTATACTATTCCCTTTGTCAGACGGTATGTTACTTGCCTGAGATTCGATCGTCGGTATCCCAATACCTTGTTCAATCTCGTTGCCGGCAAGTCACTTTACTCGTACTGTAATGCATGATCCCGTGACCAAACACTTGGTCACTTTGAGCTCATTATGATGATGCACTACCGAGTGGGCCCAGTGATACCTCTCCGTTATACGGAATGACAAATCCCAGTCTCGATCCGTGTCAACCCAACAGACACTTTCGGAGATACCTGTAGTGCACCTTTATAGTCACCCAGTTACGTTGTGACGTTTGGTACACCCAAAGCACTCCTACGGTATCCGGGAGTTACACGATCTCATGGTCTAAGGAAGAGATACTTGACATAGGAAAAGCTCTAGCAAAACAAACTACACGATCTTGTGCTATGCTTAGGATTGGGTCTTGTCCATCACATCATTCTCCTAATGATGTGATCCCGTTATCAATGACATCCAATGTCCATAGTCAGGAAAGCATGACTATCTGTTGATCAACGAGCTAGTCAACTAGAGGCTCACTAGGGACATGTTGTGGTCTAAGTATTCACACGTGTATTACGATTTCCGGATAATACAATTAGAGCATGAATGAAAGACAACTATCATGAACAAAGAAATATAATAATAATCCTTTTATTATTGCCTCTAGGGCATATTTCCAACAGTCTCCCACTTGCACTAGAGTCAATAATCTAGTTACATTGTGATGAATCGAACACCCATAGAGTTCTGGTGTTGATCATGTTTTGCTCGCGGAAGAGGTTTAGTCAACGGATCTGCGACATTCAGATCCGTGTGTACTTTGCAAATTTCTATATCTCTGTCGGTGTACTAGAGTAGGGGTACCCTAGTACCCCGAACTTGTGCACGGACAGTTGCAGAGCTCCGCGGCAAGGGCTTGCCGGGTGACCGCCAAGGTCCTCCGTGGCTCCTTTGGAGCCATTCAAGAACAAAGTGTTCAAGTCAAGGAGACAAGGCCCCGTCAAGAGGAGCTTGCCGGGAAGGCCAACCAAGGCATCTCAGGGAACTTGCCGCAACGCGCACGCGTCCCGGCAAGGCCCGGTGAGCGACAAGCTTCCGGGCGCGACAAGATAACGACCGCGGCAAGGCACTTGTCGCGGCAAGCGGCCACTCTGTGCCCACGCTCCAGCGCATCCACCAATGTGTCGCCCTGGGGGCCTTTCCAGGCACGCGTGGCGGGAGGCTGTGCAGCCAGCGGTGCGCGATAGCATGCGATGCTGACAAGATCGCCATCGTGGCAAGCGGTGGCGTCCCTGACGGTCCTTTCCTGCACTGTTTGGGCGACGCAGACGGGCATTTAATGCCTTTGTCCCCTGCCGTCAGGGTTAGGTAGGATGCACTGTACAGGTAGCTGTACCAACCACCTCTATTTTTACATTTGTACCCTTCTTTACGTTGCCACCTGTCGGTGACCCCTTGAGCATATAAAAGGAGTCCCATGCGCAACGTAGATGGGGTTCGGCTCAGTTGGAAGCCAGAAACACACTCACGCTCGATCTCGTGTATAATGTAGCGCTTCGCGCTCCCGAGCAAGAGCTCAATACAATCAGACAAGCAGCAGTAGGAGTATTATCTCTCCGGAGAGCTCCGAAGCTGGGTAAACTGCTCGTGTGCTTCGCCTCGATCTGCTCTTCGTGCGACCTCCGCCCCCCGCCGACCCGAAAGGGGCTCGGTCCGCCGGTCCCCATAGGTGTTCGTGGATCAGTTTCCCCAACATCTTTGGCGTGCCAGGTAGGGGGCATCGAGATTGTGTGAACCTGATCCGGCATTCACACAAGCTAGATCTTCATTTTCTTCATCGACATGCCACCGAAGAAGAAGGCTTCGGAGGCAGCTGCTCCGTCCGTGTCGATCCCACCGCCACCGGAGCAAGCGGGTGGTGGGGTGGACGCCGGCGGAAGAACGGACGTCGACGAGGGAGCCCACGATGCTGCCAGGTCCAAGGGCAAGGCGGCGCAGACCTCGACGTCCGTACATATTCCGCGCCCTTCTCAGGAGGCGCAGGACCGACAGCGTCATGGTATTCGCAGTACCATACGTTTGTTGGACCAAATCAAGCTGGTGGATCCCGGGGCGCTCAAGACCAGCATGCACGTCAACGTGCCGGCACGAGCGAGAGACGGTCACCTGGACGGGATACTGCTCCTTCTAACATAGTTAGAAGTCCAAGCATATCCCGCTCCTCGCGCCGCCCGCCACTGCCGCCCACCACTCCAGCAGAAGCTTTGGCGTGAGCTCAACTGCTCCTGGATTACCCTCCGACGTCGGACAAGATCGACGAATTGAGGGCCACCATTTAGAGTCTCATCGGTTACGCCAACGGCGACACTCCACGGCAGCCGAGTACATCGTTGCCGTGGCAGGAATGCCAGACACGAGCCGGTGGCGACGAAACTGGTGGGGGTGCAACCACCATGCACTCTCCACCCCGAAGGACAAGATCGCCGACTCGCCGGATCCACCTCGACAGCGACTCCACCGCATCATCGGATCCACGAGCTCGTCACGATCAGCGCCAAGTTCTTCATGATCGACAGCAAGAAGACGCCCGAACTCACATCGAGCGACGAAGAGAAGCGCGGCGTCAATCTGACCAGCGCGTTGGGCCCTCTGTCGACATGCATGCGCCAGGGGAACCAGGCGACTTGCTGTACGCGGTAGGTTGCCCTGCGTTCACTCGTGAGCTGCGGCAAGTCCAGTGGCCCAGTAAGAAAAATTTCAAACCAGACGTGCCAGAGAAGTACGACGGCAAGATGCACCCGTCGGAGTTGCTCAGCATCTACACCATTGCGGTGCAAGCTGCCGGGGGGCGAGACGACAAGATCCTTGCCAACTACTTCCCACTGGTACTCAAACCCAATGTCAGATCCTGGCTCATGCACTTGCCGGACAACTCCATATCTTCCTGGGCAGATCTGTGCCATCAGTTTGTCGGCGCCTTTACAGGTGGCCACAAGCCTCATGGCCAAGAGAGCGATCTTCATCTGCTTGCCCAGAAGGAAGGAGAGCCCCTGCGCAAGTACATTCAGAGATTCAGCAGTGTACAGCACAACATCCCAGACTTCCACCCTGCCGCAGTAATCAGCGCGTTCCATCAGAACATGCGGAACCGCAGGATGCAGGAGGAGATGGCGATGTGCAAGATCAGAGACGTCAGTGAGCTATATGCCCTGGCCGACAAGTGTGCACGTGCTGAGGAAGGGAGGAGACTCCCCGGAGAGAATATAGGAGCAGGAGGATCTGATAGTGAGGGTACTGCCCCGGCAAGGAAAAACCGGCGGCGGAATAACAGGAAGAAGAAAGGCAAAGAGGTGCTAGTTGTTGAGCAGTCCGGCAACGGAGGTGGCGCCAAGAAAGCCAAAGCTGGAGGCTCCGGCAAGGAGGTTGCCACAGAGGCTGTGGCGGTCGCCGACAAGCAGGACGGCACCAACAAGCAGTACTGCAAGATCCACCGCACCAAGGGCCATGACCTCCAGAGCTGCAAGAAAGTCGAGCAGTTTGTTGAGCAGCAAAAGGCTGAATACGAGCGACGCGACAAGGAGAAGGCCCAGGAAGGTGCTGGAGGATCCGGCAAGAAACGCCCCGGCCGGGGAGGACGCTGCGACAAGGCCAAGCAGCGGCAAGGAGACAGGCCTCCCCGCGGCCGCGACAAGGATGAAGATGACGACGACAACGAAGATATGGATGATGATGAGACCAATGAGCAGGAGTTTCAGAAAGCCACAGAGGTCCTGTGCGTTGACGGTGGTGCTTCTCTGCATACTTTGCACCGCCAGCTCGAGCAGTGGGTGCGGGAAGTTAATGCAGCAGAACCACCCGTCGAGTCACGCAAACCTCTGAAATGGTCCAGCACGCCTATCATCTTTGATATTGAGGACCACCCTGATCGCATAACTGCGGTCGGGTGTTTGCCGATGTTGGTTTCACCAACTATCCGCAACCTCAAGGTCACTAAGATGCTAGTTGACGGCGGGGCCGGCTTGAATCTGATCTCCTCTGCAGTACTCCAGAAACTCCAGATCCCTGACGGCGAGCTCGAAGAGAGTGGCACATTCCAAGGAATCAATCCGGGAAGGAGCAAGCCGAAGGGAAAGATCACGTTGCCGGTGACATTTGGCAGCGAGCTGAACTTCAGGACTGAGAGGGTCACTTTTGACGTTGCTGACTTTCCATTGCCTTACAATGGGATACTCGGCCGTCCAGCACTCGCCAAATTCATGGCAGCCTCTCACTATGCATACAACATGCTGAAGATGCCAGGCCCAATAAGCGTCATCTCTGTCCCTGGCGACAAGAAGGATGCTCTTATCTGCGCCGACAAGATCTACCGGGAGGCAACAGCCGCAGCAGATCGCATGTCACTTGCCGCTAAAGCTCCCGAGGGGAAGAAGAAGACCAAGTCCGGCAAGAGTTCTGATGCCCACTCCGGCAAGCGCACCTCTTCGGAGTGCTGCGCTACCGTCGAGGACGCACCATCGAGCTCCACCGGCAAGTGTAAGAAGGCAATGGCAGCTCCACCTGAGACCAAGAAGGTGTCCGCCAAGGAGGACGGCACTGGTGGTACCTTCACCATCAGTGCCACTCTCGACCCCAAATAGGAAAGCGCGCTCGTTGCTTTCCTGCAGGCGAACGTCGACGTGTTTGCGTGGCAACCGTCTGACATCCCCGGTGTTCCCAGGAAAGTAATTGAGCACCACCTGGCTGTCTGTCCTCATGCGCGGCCCGTCAAGCAGAAAGTCAGGAAGCAGGCAGTGGAGCGCCAAGAATTCATCGCAGAAGAAATCAAGAAGTTGGAAGCAACAGGCCTTGTCAGAGAAGTGCTCCATCCTACGTGGTTGGCCAATCCTGTAGTCGTGCGTAAGGCTAACGGGAAATGGAGGCTTTGTACCGACTTTACTGATGTCAATAAAGCTTGTCCCAAAGACCCATTTCCCTTGCCGCGCATTGACCAGATTGTTGACTCCACGGCCAGATGTGACTTGCTTTCATTTCTTGATGCATACTCAGGATACCATCAGATCTTCATGGCAGAGGAGGATGAGGAGAAGACCGCATTCATCACCCTGTGTGGCACGTACTGTTTCGTACGGATGCCTTTCGGTTTAAAGAATGTTGGTTCAACATTTGCAAGGGTAGTCCACCACGCTTTTGATCCACAGATGCACAGAAATGTGGAGGCCTACATGGATGACATAGTGGTCAAGAGCAAGGATAGGGCGACCTGATTCAAGATTTAGACGAAACATTTGCAAATCTGCGCAAGATCAATCTCAAGCTTAACCCCGAGAAGTGTGTGTTCGGAGTCCCCTTCGGCAAGCTTCTCGGGTTCTTCATGTCTCAGCGGGGAATTGAAGCCAATCCCGACAAGATCAAGGCCATCGAGCAGATTGAAGCACCACAGCGCGTCAAGGATGTACGAAGACTTGCCGGTTGCGTAGCTGCCCTCAGCAGGTTTATCTCTAGATCTGCTGAGCGCGCCCTGCCATTTTTCAAAATATTGAAAAAGGCAGGTCCAATGAAATGGACTCCGGAGGCGGAGGCTGCACTGCAGGACTTAAAGAGATACCTGTCCTCCACTCCAACACTTGTCGCACCTAAGCCACAGGAGAAGTTGCTGTTATATATAGCGGCAACCAATCAAGTGGTTAGTGTTGCGTTAGTAGCGGAGAGGGAGGTGGATGATGAGCCAGCAACCACGGCAGATGCATCCAGCGACAAGCAGGGGGTTTCGCCGACAAGCTCTGGTCCCGACAAGGATGGACCTGCGCAGGAGCATGAGAAGATGCAGAAGAGAATGGTGCAGCGCCCAGTTTACTTTGTCAGTTCCCTCCTGCAGGGGGCTAGATCAAGATACTCTGGTGTGCAGAAATTGCTTTTCGGCCTTCTCATGGCCTCGAGAAAGCTGCGCCATTACTTCCAAGCACATGAGATCACAGTTGTCACTCGTTTTCCGCTCAAGAGGATACTGCAAAATCCAGAAGCAACGGGCAGGATTGTCGAGTGGGCACTGGAACTATCAAGCTTTGGCCTCAAGTTTGAGAGCACTTCAACTATCCAAAGCAGAGCATTGGCAGAGTTCATAGCAGAATGGACGCCTACGCCGGATGAAGAAATACCAGAAACGAGCATCCCCGTCAAGGAGACAAGCAAAGAGTGGCTAATGTACTTTGATGGTGCCTTCTCGCTGCAAGGCGCCGGTGCTGGCATGCTGCTTGTCGCACCCACCGGAGAGCACCTCAAGTACGTAGTCCAGATGCACTTTCCCAAGGAACAAGCAACGAACAATACTGCAGAGTATGAAGGCTTGCTTGCCAGTCTCAGGATCGCGGCAGACCTTGGGATTAAGAAGCTCATTGTCAGGGGTGATTCACAGCTTGTCGTCCGCCAAGTGAACAAGAATTATCAGAGTCCGTTGATGGAATCTTATGTTGATGAAGTGAGAAAGCTAGAAGAGCACTTTGACGGCCTACAAATGGAACATGTTCCAAGAGCTCAGAATGACATTGCTGATAGCCTATCAAAGTGCGCCGCACTTAAGTTACCTGTGGAACCAGGAATCTTTGTGCTCAAGCTGACTCAACCGTTTGTAACACCATCAACTAGACAAAGCAAGAAGAGAAAGTTGATTTCTGGTGACTATTTTCTGGCAGAGCTCCCTGAAGCCGCTGCCAAGAAGGTCCCCAAGATCAACACCAAGGGTGCTGAGGAGCAGTCTGCTCCGGCAAGCCTTATGGTTTGTTCCGTCATAGCAGACGCTCCCGACAAACTTTGCTCTGGCAAGCTTGCCGGGGAACATTAAGCTCCGGCTGAGCCACAGGTTCTTGCCGTAGAAGCTGATGTTCCCGCAGCAGCAGAAGTGCCTTTAGTCCTTGTTGTCGAGCCACAAGCTCCAGCATGGGCATAGCAGATTGTTCATTTCCTTCAGACAGGAGAACTTCCCGAAGAGCAAGAAGAAGCGGAAAGAGTAGCCCGGCAGTCAAGTATGTACCAGTTTGTCGACAACATACTGTACAGAAGAAGACTCAACGGTGTGAAATTGAAGTGTATTTGCTGGGAAGACGGACAAGAGCTGTTGGCAGAGATACATGGAGGCATATGTGGTCACCACATTGGCGCAAGAGCACTTGCCGGCAAAGCTTTCCGGCAAGGTTTCTTTTGGCCGACAGCCCTCCAGGATGCAACTGCACAAGTAACTCAGTGTGAAGCGTGCCAGTTCCATTCCAAGCAGATACACCAGCCAGCTCAAGCTCTCCAGACGATCCCTTTATCCTGGACATTTTCGGTCTGGGGGCTCGATATCCTCGGCCCCTTCCCCCGAGCTGTCGGGGGCTTTGAGTACTTGTATGTTGCAATAGACAAGTTCACGAAGTGTCCGGAAGTGGAACCAGTGAGGAAGGTGACAGCACAGTCAGCAGTCAAGTTCTTCAGGTCGATTGTTTGTCGTTTCGGGATCCCTAACAGGATCATCACCGACAACAGCATGCAATTCACGAGCCGCACCTTCATGCAGTACGTTCAAGATCTTGGCGCCAAGGTCTGCTTCGCTTCTGTTGCTCATCCGAGAAGCAACGGTCAAGCGGAGAGGGCAAATGCTGAAGTGCTGCGCGGGCTCAAGACCAGGACTTTCGACAGGCTGCACAGGTGCGGAAGGAACTGGATTGAGGAGCTGCCGGTGGTTCTTTGGTCGATCAGGACGACACCAAATCGAGCCACTGGCCAGACACCTTTCGCTCTAGTCTATGGAGCAGAGGCAGTTCTCCCCACGGAACTCGTATACGGGTCACCTCGAGTGCTCGCTTATGATGAGCTCGAGCAAGAGCAGCTGCGACAAGATGACGCGCTGCTCCTTGAGGAAGACCATCTTCAGGCTGCTGTATGAGCTGCTGGATACTAGCAAGCTTTGCACCGCTACCATAGCCGCAAAGTTAAAGCCAGAAGTTTCGAGGAAGGCGACCTTGTTCTTCGGCGCGTTCAGTCTGCCAAGAATTCCAACAAGTTGACGCCGAAGTGGGAAGGCCCTTACCGGGTGAAACGAGTCACTAGGCCCGGCGCTGTCCGCCTTGAGACCGAAGATAGCATTCTGGTGAGCAACTCCTGGAACATTGAGCATCTTCGTAAGTTTTACCCGTAGGGCACGGTTGCCGGAACCTGTTCCGGCAACCACCTTTTGTACAAGTCTTGCCGATGTTGCATGTAATCCTTTGTACAAAGCCGGGCGCAGATCCCGTGCATAAGTAAACCTCATGTGCTCTGCACATCTTGTCAATTTCATGCATTATATTCTTTCTTGCATGCGTTATCTGATACTTTGTGCAGCACCTACCCCCGGTAAGCAATAACGAGCCGAAAGGCTCCACATCTTTATTTTCTCTCCTTTCTTTTTCTCAACAAAGGGGAAAGGAAGGTTCCCTCACACACAAGTTTGCCGGGGGGAAAGGAGAAGATAATGGTGTGGACCAGGCGTCGTTTAAGGAAGTTTCGCCTTGCCGAGAAGCAAATGACAGAAAAGCTAAGTTGCCAAAGTTTGAGCAATTAGTTTTAATTTTTAAGTTATCTTCCTCGAACGACCGTGCTTTGTATGGAAAACCTGTGCGCGGAGGAACCAACTCGTAGCTAGTTGCGCCCTTACTTTGTTTCGAGTCTGCTCAACAACTTAAGTGTGTTGCAACTAGTCGCGACAAGGTTTCTTGTCGGAAGCGGCACCGCCAGCAGGCTGCTGACGTCCCGCACTCAGCGCTCGCGGCTCGGGTGCCTGCGCCGACAAGTTGCCTAAAAGCGTAGGGTAAAAACAGACAAAGCAACGGATCTAGTAAAGGGAATAACGTAGCAATCATTATCCAAAATAAAGTTATATTACAAGATAACTTGTCGCAGCTCTAACAGATTGATCTCATAATATGGCCAGCAGCGACAAGGAGAAAGAGAAAATGGGCGGCCTAGTCTACGCGATCGCCCTCAACCCTCTTGATCTCGCTCACCTTGTCCACAATGGGTGCGACAAGGGCCTTGAGCGCTTCCAGATCAGCGTCAGGCGGCAAGGACCTGAGGACGTTGGTGAGGTTGAGGCCTGGGTTGCGAAAGGCCACCTTCACCAGCACCTTCTGAAGAACTCCCGCGCAGATCTTGCACGACTCGTCGGCCAGCTGCTTTGGGATCTTCTCCCGGAGCCGCTGGAGGGCCGTCGCCACACCTTTGAAGAACAAACTGAGCTTGGCGCTGGGTTGGAGATGCTCGTCGGAAGAATAATCGAAGTCCTCCATCCCCAGCTGCGCCAGCTCCCCGTCGATGACTGCGGCAATATTCACCAGACCCTCGGTCTAGTGCTCCACAGTCTCCCTAAATGAGTTCTGGGTAATGGCAATACTCGCCAGCAGCGCCTCATCGGCCTTGATCTTCTCCGACAAGGTCACCTCTCGCTCCCTGGCGCTGTCCAGCGTCTGAGTCAGCGTAGCCAGCTTCAACTCAAGATCCGCGTTGGAGTCCTTGGCGGCGCTGAGCTCCTTGCTCCTCTCAGCGAGAAGACCCTGCAGCTCACCATGGGCGGCAGCATCTTTCTTGCGCTCACGCTTGAGCGCGGCAAGCTCCTCGCCGCTCGTCTTGAGATTGGCCTCCAGCTGCGCCACCTTCGCCCCCAGCTCTTTCTTGGCGGCCTCAGTAGCTGCGGCGGCATCCCTTGCTTCCTTGAGAGCACCGCCAATTGCTTGCTCGTGCGCGGCAAGCTCTTCCTCGTGGCTGTCAAGGTTGACCTTGCGCTGCGCCAAATCACCATCCCGCGCAGATAGCACCTCGGCAGCAAGCCGCTGCTGCTCTTCAACCTCAGCCTTCGCGACGAGGACGGCTTTCCTCTCCTCGGCGACTTGCTCCCGCTCCTCTGCCAGACTCCGGAGAGCTTCCTGCCTGAGGCCTCGGAGCTCCTCCGCGCGCTTCTCGATATCAACTCCCGCCCTCGCGACAAGCGCTTCTCGGGAAGCCAGCTTGGCTTGTCGGGCGCGGTAGAGCAACGTCAGCTTACGCAGCAGCCGCTCCTCCTCAGGCTCGTCGCTGCTGCTGCTTAGCATGTCGACCAGCGTCAGCCCAGCGGAGGCGAGCACTTCTCCATCCAGGATTTCTCCTTCGACCGGCGCCCTGGAGCTTGACGCCCAGGGAAGCTTGATGAAGATGCCGTCACCGGCCTTCAAGTAGGCGCCGGGCTGGGGCTCTTCGGAGCCTGGCGCCGCAGCAGCAGCGGAGGGGTCGGCGGTCGGTGCAGCGCCTGGCGCTCCTGTAGCCTCTGGGCTGTCAGTGCGATCTCCGGATCCCTTGCCGGCTTCTGCGGCGGCAGCCTTGGCGGCCTCTTCGCCGGCGGGTTCATCAACGCCGGCCTCTCCTTCGGCAGCCTCGGTTTCCATCGGCAATGTGGCGGATGGATCTGACGAATGGAAGAAGGGAGAAAAGTCAAGCAAAAGTCCAAGAAAGGAAATTCAGAAGAAGAAGAAGAACCCAAGGGAAGATTTTAGGCAAGAAGATTACCTGTGCTAGGATCTGCGGTCGCGGTCTCCACCGCCGGAGGATCACTGGTGTCATCCCTTGCCGGAGAACGCTCCCTTGCCGGGGACTCCTCCCTTGGCGGCGTAGTCGAAGCAGATGGCACTTCGGGAGCGGCTTCCGGGCCCTCCTGTGAGGCTGCTCTGCTCCTACACAAATCCAACAGTCTAGATATCAGCAAAGAAATAGCACCCTTGAGCGCCTGTCAGCAAGAAGTAAACCATGTACTTACGCTGGGGGCTGCGCTGGGGGCTGCTTTGGGGAGTAGTTGCCGGGTCCGTCAAGGTGGTCTCAGAAACACCCCCTGCTGACACGGTGGGATCATCTTCGATGACAATCACCGGGGCCTTGGCTCTCTTCGCCGCTCTCTGGGCCAGCATCCTGAAAAGGAATGGGTTCAGATTGAAGCAAGTCAGATACAAGACGAAAGCAACAAGATTGAAGAACTACAAGAACACCAAAGAATCTTACTCTTCTTCTTCATCATCGGAGCTGAGCGCGGAGAGATCGAAGTCCGGCTCCCCTCCGGTGCGGCGAGGCAGAGGAGTAGGTTCCCTTGCCCGCTTGGCAGGGGCGATGGCGGTGGACCGGGAAGATCCCGCGCCAGTTGCTGCAGCAGCGTGAGGCGCTCCCGCGGCAACGGTGCTTGCCGCGGTAGAGCGTGTCGCACGGCTCGACGGCTGTTGGCTCGCTTGCCGCCCTGCTACATCCCCGGCCTTGCGGAGACGCCTTCTTGGTGCAGCTGGGGGCTCCACTTGCGGCAAGCTGTCTGAAGGTTCGGGCTCTTCCTTGCCGGGCTCGCTCGGCTCAGCTTCAGGGCCGGCAAGATCTTCCTCGCCGGCAAACTCCTCACGCTCGGCAAGGCTTGCCGCCTCTGCTGCCTCGGCCTCCTCCACGGTGAACCCGAACTCGCCCGCGGCAGCTGCTGCCGCAGCCTCTTCCGTCCTAGTGGCGATGCGCTGCAGCTCCGTGCCGGTGGTGTCGCGGGTGAGGCTCTTATGCTCATCGGCGCGGACCGGCACCTCTACCAAGTCGTCGAAGAACGCCTGCACGACGTCATCCGTGGACTCTTGCCAAGTTGGGGCGATTCCGTGTGAATCGCACAACGGCATCATTGCGCGGATCCGGTCGAGCGAAGAATTGTTGCACAACGGAACAACGCTCCTTGGCAACGTGAATGGATGCTGAGGATCGCGTTTGAACAACTCTAGGAGCATCGCATCCAGCTCCAGGATGGTGAAGTTGAAATTGAGGCCCAGGCGCAACCTCATGATATCCGCCGAGTTCTTAAACTCCCAGGCGGGTCTCCCCCTCTCCTGCAGGGGGGCGATGCAGCGATGAAGGAAATCTGCGCCAACGGCGCCTAAAGTGAGCCCGGTAAGCCTAAGACGAAGGATCCGGGTGACGGCGATTTTCAATCTGTCGTCTTCCAGGGCCACGTTGCTCCAATCGTTGCCGCGCACTATTGGGGCTTGGCGCACGGTAGTAAACGTCTGCGGGTTCTCCTCGACGATCCAGCACCATTCCGCTCTCCACTCCTCCCATTTGCTGCGAAGCTCTCCCTCCAGATATGCTTCCTTCTTGCCGACCCTCGAGATCCAAGCGATCCCGCCGGCAAGAGGCTCTCCTCTCTCTACCCGAGGCATGAAGAAGTGGTGAAAAAGGGCTACGTTGGGGTGGACTCCGACAAAGTTTTCACACAGATGTGCGAAAACTGCTATGGTCAGAACGGCGTTGGGGGTGAAATCAAGGAGGCGGAGCCCGTAGGTGTTCATGATGTCGCAGAAGAATTCCGAGAAGGGCGGGCAGAGCCCGCAATAGAAGAACAGCGCGAAGAAGGGGTACCTGTTTGGAGCCAGTTCCGAAGTAGCGGCCGGGAGTACCCTCGTACGCGAATGCGCTCGCGTCTCCGTCGACCAGAAGAGGTAGTAGTACTCCCTCAGCTCCTTCGCGTCGAGCTGGGGGGAGAAGACCGCCCGCTCCTTCCGCAGCGCCACGAGCCGCTGCGCCTCGGCCGACTTCACACCCTTCCCCTTGTCGGCTTTTGGAGCCATGGCGGAGGTGGTGAGGGAGATCGACGGCGTTTGGTGATGCTGGTGGCAATGGGGGGGCGAAGCGCTGCTCTCTTTCTGCTTCGAGAAGAGGGGGGGAGCGGCGCAGATTTTTGGAGTTGGAGCAACAAACGGCGAGATGGGCGAACTGCCCCTGTTTCCCCTGCTTATAAAGAGGGAGGGGGCGGACGTTTCGCCCTTCCGAATAAAGAATCCACCCACGATCTCTCCCACGACGCCGCATTCGATGCGTGCCATTGGGGGGGGCGGTGGATACGGAGTAAGATACGGCGTAGCCCAGGCCGCGTGTGCCCATGCCCTGTTTTGGGCCTGGCCCAACAGCGCTCGGCACCGTGTGTGGCCCAGGCCCGGGGGCTCCTGTCGGTGTACTAGAGTAGGGGTACCCTAGTACCCCGAACTTGTGCACGGGCAGTTGCAGCGCTCCGCGGCAAGGGCTTGCCGGGTGACTGCCAAGGTCCTCCGTGGCTCCTTTGGAGCCATTCAAGAACAAAGTGTTCAAGTCAAGGAGACTAGGCCCCGGCAAGAGGAGCTTGCCGGGAAGGCCAACCAAGGCATCTCAGGGAACTTGCGCGACGTGCCACGCGTCCCGGCAAGGCCCGGCGAGCGACAAGCTTCCGGGCGCGACAAGATAACGACCGCGGCAAGGCGCTTGCCGCGGCAAGCGGCCACTCTGTGCCCACGCTCCAGCGCATCCACCAATGTGTCGCCCTGGGGGCCTTTCCAGGCACGCGTGGCGGGAGGCTGTGCAGCCAGCGATGCGCGGTAGCATGCGATGCTGACAAGATCGCCATCATGGCAAGCGGTGGCGTCCCTGACGGTCCTTTCCTGCACTGTTTGGGCGACAAAGACCGGCATTTAATGCCTTTGTCCCCTTCCGTCAGGGTTAGGTAGGATGCACTGTACAGGTAGCTGTACCAACCACCTCTCTTTTTACATTTGTACCCTTCTTTATGTTGCCACCTGTCGGTGACCCCTTGAGCATATAAAAGGAGGCCCATGCGCAACGTAGAGGGGGTTCGGCTCAGTTGGAAGCCAGAAACACACTCACGCTCGGTCTCGTGTATACGGTAGCGCTCCGCGCTCCCGAGCAAGAGCTCAATACAATCAGACAAGCAGCAGTAGGAGTATTATCTCTCCGGAGAGCTCCGAAGCTGGGTAAACTACTCATGTGCTTCGCCTCGATCTGCTCTTCGTGCGACCTCCGCCCCCCGCCAAACCGAAAGGGGCTCGGTCCACCGGTCCCCATAGGTGTTCGTGGATCAGTTTCCCCGACAATCTCCATCTTGAACATTTTCACAAATGGAGTTGAAGCGACGCTTGATGTGCCTGGTCCTTTTGTGAAACCTGGGCTCCTTGGCAAGTGCAATAGCTCCAGTGTTGTCACAGAAGAGTTTGATCGGCCCCGACGCATTGGGTATGACTCCTAGGTCGGTGATGAACTCCTTCATCCATATTGCTTCATGTGCTGCCTCCGAGGCTGCCATGTACTCCGCTTCACATGTAGATCCCGCCACGACGCTCTGCTTGCAACTACACCAGCTTACTGCTCCACGATTCAACATATACACGTATCCGGTGTGTGACTTAGAGTCATCCCGATCTGTGTCGAAGCTGTTGGCAGAGATACATGGAGGCATATGTGGTCACCACATTGGAGCAAGAGCACTTGCCGGCAAAGCTTTCCGGCAAGGTTTCTTTTGGCCGACAGCCCTCCAGGATGCAACTGCACAAGTAACTCAGTGTGAAGCGTGCCAGTTCCATTCCAAGCAGATACACCAGCCAGCTCAAGCTCTCCAGACGATCCCTTTATCCTGGCCATTTTCGGTCTGGGGGCTCGATATCCTCGGCCCCTTCCCTCGAGCTGTCGGGGGCTTTGAGTACTTGTACGTTGCAATCGACAAGTTCACGAAGTGGCCGGAAGTGGAACCAGTGAGGAAGGTGACAGCATAGTCAGCAGTCAAGTTCTTCAGGTCGATTGTTTGTCGTTTCGGGATCCCTAACAGGATCATCACCGACAACGGCACGCAATTCACGAGCCGCACCTTCATGCAGTACGTCCAAGATCTTGGCGCCAAGGTCTGCTTCGCTTCTGTTGCTCATCCGAGAAGCAACAGTCAAGCGGAGAGGGCAAATGCTGAAGTGCTGCGCGGGCTCAAGACCAGGACTTTCGACAGGCTGCACAGGTGCGGAAGGAACTGGATTGAGGAGCTGTCGGTGGTTCTTTGGTCGATCAGGACGACACCAAATCGAGCCACTGGCCAGACACCTTTCGCTCTAGTCTATGGAGCAGAGGCAGTTCTCCCCACGGAACTCGTATACGGGTCACCTCGAGTGCTCGCTTATGATGAGCTCGAGCAAGAGCAGCTGCGACAAGATGACGCGCTGCTCCTTGAGGAAGACCGTCTTCAGGCTGCTGTACGAACTGCTCGATACCAGCAAGCTTTGCGCCGCTACCATAGTCGCAAAGTTAAAGCCAGAAGTTTCGAGGAAGGCGACCTTGTTCTTCGGCGTGTTCAGTCCGCCAAGAATTCCAACAAGTTGACGCCGAAGTGGGAAGGCCCTTACCAGGTGAAACGAGTCACTAGGCCCGGCGCTGTCCGCCTTGAGACCGAAGATAGCATTCCGGTGAGCAACTCCTGGAACATTGAGCATCTTCGTAAGTTCTACCCGTAGGGCGCGGTTGCCGGAACCTGTTCCGGCAACCACCTTTTGTACAAGTCTTGCCGATGTTGCATGTAATCCTTTGTACAAAGCCGGGCGCAGATCCCGTGCATAAGTAAACCTCATGTGCTCTGCACATCTTGTCAATTTCATGCATTATATTCTTTCTTGCATGCGTTATCTGACACTTTGTGCAGCACCTACCCCCGGTAAGCAATAACGAGCCGAAAGGCTCCACATCTTTATTTTCTCTCCTTTCTTTTTCTCAACAAAGGAAAGGAAGGTTCCCTCGCACACAAGTTTGCCGGGGGGAAAGGAGAAGATAATGGTGTGGACCAGGCGTCGTTTAAGGAAGTTTCGCCTTGCCGGGAAGCAAAGGACAGAAAAGCTAAGTTGCCAAAGTTTGAGCAATTAGTTTTAATTTTTAAGTTATCTTCCTCGAACGACCATGCTTTGTATGGAAAACCTGTGCGTGGAGGAACCAACTCGTAGCTAGTTGCGCCCTTACTTTGTTTCGAGTCCGCTCAACAATTTAAGTGTGTTGCAACTAGTCGCGACAAGGTTTCTTGTCGGAAGCGGCACCGCCAGCAGGCTGCTGACGTCCCGCACTCAGCGCTCGCGGCTCGGGTGCCTGCGCCGACAAGTTGCCTAAAAGCGTAGGGTAAAAACATACAAAGCAAGGGATCTAGTAAAGGGAATAACGTAGCAATCATTATCCAAAATAAAGTTATATTACAAGATAACTTGTCGCAGCTCTAACAGATTGATCTCATAATATGGCCAGCAGCGACAAGGAGAAAGAGAAAATGGGCGGCCTAGTCTACGCGATCGCCCTCAACCCTCTTGATCTCGCTCACCTTGTCCACAATGGGTGCGACAAGGGCCTTGAGCGCTTCCAGATCAGCGTCAGGCGGCAAGGACCTGAGGACGTTGGTGAGGTTGAGGCCTGGGTTGCGGAAGGCCACCTTCACCAGCACCTTCTGAAGAACTCCTGCGCAGATCTTGCGCGACTCGTCGGCCAGCTGCTTTGGGATCTTCTCCCGGAGCCGCTGGAGGGCCGTCGCCACGCCTTTGAAGAACAAACTGAGCTTGGCGCTGGGTTGGAGATGCTCGTCGGAAGAATAACCGAAGTCCTCCATCCCAGTTGCGCCAGCTCCCCGTTGATGACTGCGGCAATATTCACCAGACCCTCGGTCCAGTGCTCCACAGTCTCCCTAAATGAGTTCTGGGTAACGACAATACTCGCTAGCAGCGCCTCATCGGCCTTGATCTTCTCTGACAAGGTCACCTCTCGCTCCCTGGCGCTGTCCAGCGTCTGAGTCAGCGTAGCCAGCTTCAACTCGAGATCCGCGTTGGAGTCCTTGGTGGCGCTGAGCTCCTTGCTCCTCTCAGCGAGAAGACCCTGCAGCTCACCATGGGCGGCAGCATCCTTCTCGCGCTCACGCTTGACCGCGGCAAGCTCCTCGCCGCTCGTCTTGAGATTGGCCTCCAGCTGCGCCACCTTCACCTCCAGCTCTTTCTTGGCGGCCTCAGTAGCTGCGGCGGCATCCCTTGCTTCCTTGAGAGCACCGCCAATTGCTTGCTCGTGCGTGGCAAGCTCTTCCTCGTGGCTGTCAAGGTTGACCTTGCGCTGCGCCAAATCACCCTCCCGCGCAGATAGCACCTCGGCAGCAAGCCGCTGCTGCTCTTCAACCTCAGCCTTCGCAAGGAGGACGGCTTTCCTCTCCTCGGCGACTTGCTCCCACTCTTCTGTCAGACTCCGGAGAGCTTCCTGCCTGAGGCCTCGGAGCTCCTCCGCGCGCTTCTCGATATCAACTCCCGCCCTCGCGACAAGCGCTTCTCGGGAAGCCAGCTTGGCTTGTCGGGCGCGGTAGAGCAACGTCAGCTTCCGCAGCTGCCGCTCCTCCTCAGGCTCGTCGCTGCTGCTGCTTGGCATGTCGACCAGCGTCAGCCCAGCGGAGGCGAGCACTTCTCCATCCAGGATTTCTCCTTCGACCGGCGCCCTGGAGCTTGATGCCCAGGGAAGCTTGATGAAGATGCCGTCGCCGGCCTTCAAGTAGGCGCCGGGCTGGGGCTCTTCGGAGCCTGGCGCCGCAGCAGCAGCGGAGGGGTCGGCGGTCGGTGCAGCGCCTAGCGCTCCTGCAGCCTCTGGGCCGTCAGTGCGATCTCCGGATCCCTCGCCGGCTTCTGCGGCGGCAGCCTTGGCGGCCTCTTCGCCGGCGGGTTCATCAACACCGGCCTCTCCTTCGGCGGCCTCGGTTTCCATCGGCAATGTGGCGGATGGATCTGACGAATGGAAGAAGGGAGAAAAGTCAAGCAAAAGTCGAAGAAAGGAAATTCAGAAGAAGAAGAACCCAAGGGAAGATTTCAGGCAAGAAGATTACCTGTGCTAGGATCTGTGGTCGCGGTCTCCACCGCCGGAGGATCACTGGTGTCATCCCTTGTTGGAGAACGCTCCCTTGACGGGGACTCCTCCCTTGGCGGCGTAGTCGAAGCAGATGGCACTTCGGGAGCGGCTTCCGGGCCCTCCTGGTGAGGCTGCTCTGCTCCTACACAAATCCAACAGTCTAGATATCAGCAAAGAAAGAGCACCCTTGAGCGCCTGTCAGCAAGAAGTAAACCATGTACTTACGCTGGGGGCTACTTTGGGGAGTAGTTGCCGGGTCCGTCAAGGTGGTCTCAGAAACACCCCCTGCTGACACGGTGGGATCATCTTCGATGACAATCACCGGGGCCTTGGCTCTCTTCGCCGCTCTCTGGGCCAGCGTCCTGAAAAGGAATGGGTTCAGATTGAAGCAAGTCAGATACAAGACGAAAGCAACAAGATTGAAGAACTACAAGAACACCAAAGAATCTTACTCTTCTTCTTCATCATCGGAGCTGAGCGCGGAGAGATCGAAGTCCGGCTCCCCTCCGGTGCGGCGAGGCGGAGGAGTAGGTTCCCTTGCCCGCTTGGCAGGGGCGGTGGCGGTGGACCGGGAAGATCCCGCTCCAGTTGCTGCAGCAGCGTGAGGCGCTCCCGCGGCAACGGTGCTTGCCGCGGTAGAGCGTGTCGCACGGCTCGACGGCTGTTGGCTCGCTTGCCACCCTGCTACATCCCCGGCCTTGCGGAGACGCCTTCTTGGTGCAGCTGGGGGCTCCACTTGCGGCAAGCTGTCTGAAGGTTCGGGCTCTTCCTCGCCGGGCTCGCTCGGCTCAGCTTCAGGGCCGGCAAGATCTTCCTTGCCGGCAAACTCCTCGCGCTCGGCAAGGCTTGCCGCCTCTGCTGCCTCGGCCTCCTCCACGGTGAACCCGAACTCGCCCGCGGCAGCTGCTGCCGCAGCCTCTTCCGTCCTAGTGGCGATGCGCTGCACCTCCGCGTCGGTGGTGTCGCGGGTGAGGCTCTTCTGCTCATCGGCGCGGACCGGCACCTCTACCAAGTCGTCAAAGAACGCCTGCACGACGTCATCCGCAGACTCTTGCCAAGTTGGGGCGATTCCGTGTGAATCGCACAACGGCATCATTGCGCGGATCCGGTCGAGCGAAGAATTGTTGCACAACGGAACAACGCTCCTCGGCAACGTGAATGGATGCTGAGGATCGCGTTTGAACAACTCTAGGAGCATCGCATCCAGCTCCAGGACGGTGAAGTTGAAATTGCAGCCCAGGCGCAACCTCATGATATCCGCCGAGTTCTTAAACTCCCAGGCGGGTCTCCCCCTCTCCTGCAAGGGGGCGATGCAGCGACGAAGGAAATCTGCGCCAACGGCGCCTACAGTGAGCCCGGTAAGCCTAAGACGAAGGATCCGGGTGACGGCGATTTTCAATCTGTCGTCTTCCGGGGCCACGTTGCTCCAATCGTTGCCGCGCACTATTGGGGCTTGGCGCACGGTAGTAAACGTCTGCGGGTTCTCCTCGACGATCCAGCACCATTCCGCTCTCCACTCCTCCCATTTGCTGCGAAGCTCTCCCTCCAGATATGCTTCCTTCTTGCCGACCCTCGAGATCCAAGCGTTCCCGCCGGCAAGAGGCTCTCCTCTCTCTACCCGAGGCATGAAGAAGTGGCGAAAAAGGGCTACGTTGGGGTGGACTCCAACAAAGTTTTCGCACAGATGTGCGAAAACAGCCATGGTCAGAACGGCGTTGGGGGTGAAATCAAGGAGGCGGAGCCCGTAGGTGTTCATGATGTCGCAGAAGAATTCCGAGAAGGGCGGGCAGAGCCCGCAATAGAAGAACAGCGCGAAGAAGGGGTACCCGTTTGGAGCCAGTTCCGAAGTAGTGGCCGGGAGTACCCTCGTACGCGGATGCGCTCGCGTCGTCGTCGACCAGAAGAGGTAGTAGTACTCCCTCAGCTCCTTCGCGTCGAGCTGGGGGGAGAAGATCGCCCGCTCCTTCCGCAGTGCCGCGAGCCGCTGCGCCTCGGCCGACTTCACACCCTTCCCCTTGTCGGCTTTTGGAGCCATGGCGGAGGTGGTGAGGGAGATCGAAGGCGTTTGGTGATGCTGGTGGCAATGGGGGGTGAAGCGCTGCTCTCTTTCTGCTTCGAGAAGAGGGGGGGAGCGGCGGAGATTTTTGGAGTTGGAGCAACAAACGGCGAGATGGGTGAACTGCCCCTGTTTCCCCTGCTTATAAAGAGGGAGGGGGCGGACGTTTCGCCCTTCCGAATAAAGAATCCACCCACGATCTCTCCCACGACGCCGCATTCGACGCGTGCCGTTGGGGGGCGCGGTGGATACGGAGTAAGATACGGCGTAGCCCAGGCCGCGTGTGCCCGTGCCCTGTTTTGGGCCTGGCCCAACAGCGCTCGGCACCGTGTGTGGCCCAGGCCCGGGGGCTCCTGTCGGTGTACTAGAGTAGGGGTACCCTAGTACCCCGAAGTTGTGCACAGGCAGTTGCAGCGCTCCGCGGCAAGGGCTTGCCGGGTGACCGCCAAGGTCCACCGTGGCTCCTTTGGAGCCATTCAAGAACAAAGTGTTCAAGTCAAGGAGACAAGGCCCCGGCAAGAGGATCTTGCCGGGAAGGCCAACCAAGGCATCTCAGGGAACTTGCCGCGACGCGCCACGCGTCCCGGCAAGGCCCGGCGAGCGACAAGCTTCCGGGCGTGACAAGATAACGACCGCGGCAAGGCGCTTGCCGCGGCAAGCGGCCACTCTGTGCCCACGCTCCAGTGCATCCACCAACGTGTCGCCCTGGGGGCCTTTCCAGGCACGCGTGGCGGGAGGCTGTGCAGCCAGCGGTGCTCGGTAGCATGCGATGCTGACAAGATCGCCATCATGGCAAGCGGTGGCGTCCCTAACGGTCCTTTCCTGCACTGTTTGGGCGACGCAGACGGGCATTTAATGCCTTTGTCCCCTGCCGTCAGGGTTAGGTAGGATGCACTGTACAGGTAGCTGTACCAACCACCTCTCTTTTTACATTTGTACCCTTCTTTATGTTGCCACCTGTCGGTGACCCCTTGAGCATATAAAAGGAGGCCCATGCGCAACGTAGAGGGGGTTCGGCTCAGTTGGAAGCCAGAAACACACTCACGCTCGGTCTCGTGTATACGGTAGCGCTCCGCGCTCCCGAGCAAGAGCTCAATACAATCAGACAAGCAGCAGTAGGAGTATTATCTCTCCGGAGAGCTCCGAAGCTGGGTAAACTACTCGTGTGCTTCGCCTCGATCTGCTCTTCGTGCGACCTCCGCCCCCTGCCAAACCGAAAGGGGCTCGGTCCGCCGATCCCCATAGGTGTTCGTGGATCAGTTTCCCCGACAATCTCCATCTTGAACATTTTCACAAATGGAGTTGAAGCGACGCTTGATGTGCCTGGTCCTTTTGTGAAACCTGGGCTCCTTGGCAAGTGCAATAGCTCCAGTGTTGTCACAGAAGAGTTTGATCGGCCCCGACGCATTGGGTATGACTCCTAGGTCGGTGATGAACTCCTTCATCCATATTGCTTCATGCGCTGCCTCCGAGGCTGCCATGTACTCCGCTTCACATGTAGATCCCGCCACGACGCTCTGCTTGCAACTGCACCAGCTTACTACTCCACGATTCAACATATACACGTATCCGGTTTGTGACTTAGAGTCATCCCGATCTGTGTCGAAGCTAGCGTCGACGTAACCCTTTACGACGAGCTCTTCGTCACCTCCATAAACGAGAAACATGTCCTTTGTCCTTTTCAGGTACTTCAGGATATTCTTGACCGCTGTCCAGTGTTCCTTGTCGGGATTACTTTGGTACCTTCCTACCAAACTTACGGCAAGGTTTCCATCAGGTCTGGTACACAGCATGCCATACATAATAGATCCTATGGCTGAGGCATAGGGGATGACGCTCATCTCTTATTTATCTTTTGCCGTGGTCGGGCATTGAGCCGAGCTCAATCTCACACCTTGCAATACAGGAAAGAACCCTTTCTTGAACTGATCCATTTTGAACTTCTTCAAAATCTTATCAAGGTATGTGCTTTGTGAAAGACCTATGAGGCGTCTCGATCTATCCCTATAGATTTTGATGCCTAATATGTAAGCAGCTTCTCCAAGGTCCTTCATTGAAAAACACTTATTCAAGTAGGCCTTAATGATGTCCAAGAATTCTATATCATTTCCCATCAAAAGTATATCATCTACATATAATATGAGAAATGCTACAGAGCTCCCACTCACTTTCTTGTAAATGCAGGCTTCTCCATAAGTCTGCATAAACCCAAACGCTTTGATCATCACATCAAATCGAATGTTCCAACTCCGAGATGCTTGCACCAGCCCATAAATGGATCGCTGGAGCTTGCATACTTTGTTAGCATTCTTAGGATCGACAAAACCTTTTGGCTGCATCATATACAGCTCTTCCTTAAGATAACCGTTAAGGAATGCCGTTTTGACGTCCATCTGCCATATCTCATAATCATAGTATGCAGCAATTGCTAACATGATTCGGACGGACTTAAGCTTCGCTACGAGAGAGAAAGTCTCATTGTAGTCAATCCCTTGAACTTGCCGATAACCCTTAGCGACAAGTCGGGCTTTATAGATGGTGACATTACCATCCGCGTCCGTCTTCTTCTTAAAGATCCATTTGTTTTCTATCGCTCGCCGATCATCGGGCAAGTCAGTCAAAGTCCATATTTTGTTTTCATACATGGATTCTATCTCGGATTGCATGGATTCTAGCCATTTGTTGGAATCTGGGCCCGCCATCGCTTCTTCATAGTTCGAAGGTTCACCGTTGTCTAACAACATGATTTCCAGGACAGGGTTGCCATACCACTCTGGTGTGGAACGTGTCCTTGTGGACCTACGAAGTTCAGTAGCAACTTGATCTGAAGTACCTTGATCATCATCATTAATTTCCTCTCCAGTCGGTGTAGGCACCACTGGAACATTTTCCTGAGCTGCACTACTTTTCTGGTTCAAGAGGTAGTACTTCATCGAGTTCTACTTTCCTCCCACTTACTCCTTTCGAGAGAAACTCCTTTTTCAGAAAGGATCCGTTCTTGGCAACAAAGATCTTGCCTTCGGATCTAAGGTAGAAGGTATACCCAATGGTTTCCTTAGGGTATCCTATGAAGAAGCATTTTTTCGACTTGGGTTCGAGCTTTTTAGGTTGAAGTTTCTTGACATAAGCATCGCATCCCCAAACTTTTAGAAACGACAGCTTAGGTTTCTTCCCAAACCATAATTCATATGGTGTCATCTCAACGGATTTAGACGGTGCCCTATTTAAAGTGAATGTAGCTATCTCTAGAGCGTATCCCCAAAATGATAGCGGTAAATCGGTAAGAGACATCATAGATCGCACCATATCCAATAGAGTGCGATTACGACGTTCGGACACACCGTTACGCTGAGGTGTTCCAGGTGGCGTGAGTTGTGAAACGATTCCACATTTTCTTAAGTGTGTACCAAATTCATGACTTAAATATTCTCCTCCACGATCTGATCGTAAGAATTTTATCTTTCGTTCACGTTGATTCTCTACCTCATTCTGAAATTCCTTGAACTTTTCAAAGGTCTCAGACTTGTGTTTCATCAAGTAGACATACCCATATCTACTTAAGTCATCAGTGAGAGTGAGAACATAACGATATCCTCCGCGAGCCTCAACGCTCGTTGGACCACACACATCAGTATGTATGATTTCCAATAAGTTGGTTGCTCGCTCCATTGTTCCGGAGAACGGAGTCTTGGTCATTTTGCCCATGAGGCATGGTTCGCATGTGTCAAATGATTCATAATCGAGAGACTCTAAAAGTCCATCAGCATGGAGCTTCTTCATGCGCTTGACACCAAAGTGACCAAGGCGGCAGTGCCACAAGTATGTGGGACTATCGTTATCAACTTTACATCTTTTGGTATTCACACTATGAATATGTGTAACATTACGTTCGAGATTCATTAAGAACAAACCATTGACCATCGGGGCATGACCATAAAACATATCTCTCATATAAATAGAACAACCATTATTCTCGAATTTAAATGAGTAGCCATCTCGTATTAAACGAGATCCAGATACAATGTTCATGCTCAAACTTGGCACTAAATAACAATTATTGAGGTTCATAACTAATCCTGTGGGTAAATGTAGAGGTAGCGTGCCGACGGCGATCACATCGACCTTGGAACCATTCCCGACGCGCATCGTCACCTCGTCCTTCGCCAGTCTCCGCTTATTCCGCAGCTCCTGCTGTGAGTTACAAATATGAGCAAAGGCACCGGTATCAAATACCCAGGAGTTACTACGAGTAGTGGTAAGGTACACATCAATTACATGTATATCACATATACCTTTAGTGTTGCCGGCCTTCTTGCCGCTAAGTATTTGGGGCAGTTTCGCTTCCAGTGACCCTTCCCTTTGCAATAAAAGCACTCAGTCTCAGGCTTGGGTCCATTCTTTGACTTCTTCCCGGCAACTGGCTTACCGGGCGCGGCAACATCTTTGACGTCCTTCTTGAAGTTCTTCTTACCCTTGCCCTTCTTGAACTTGGTGGTTTTATTGACCATCAACACTTGATGTTCTTTCTTGATTTCAACCTCTGCTGACTTCAGCATTGAAAATACTTCAGGAATGGTCTTCTCCATCCCCTGCATATTGTAGTTCAGCACAAAGCTCTTGTAGCTCGGTGGGAGCGACTGAAGGATTCTGTCAATGATTGCCTCGTCCGGGAGGTTGATCTCCAGCTAGGACAGGCGGTTGTGCAACCTAGACATTTTGAGTATGTGCTCACTGACAGAACTGTTTTCCTCCATCTTACAACTATAGAACTTGTCGGAGACTTCATATCTCTTGACCCGGGCATGAGATTGAAAAACCATTTTCAGCTCCTCGAACATCTCATATGCTCCGTGTCGCTCAAAACGCTTTTGGAGCCCCGGTTCTAAGCTATAAAGCATGCCGCACTGAACGAGGGAGTAATCATCAGCACGTGACTACCAAGCGTTCATAACGTCTTGGTTCTCTGGGATGGGTGCTTCACCTAGAGGTCCTTCTAGGACATATGCTTTGTTGGCTGCTATGAGGTTGATCCTCAGGTTCTGGACCCAGTCCGAATAGTTGTTGCCATCATCTTTCAGCTTGGTTTTCTCTAGGAACGCGTTGAAGTTCATGTTGACATGAGCGTTGGCCATTTGATCTACAAGACATATTTTGCAAAGATTTTAGACTAAGTTCATGATAATTAAGTTCATCTAATCAAATTATTTAATGATCTCCCACTCAGATTGACATCCCTCTAGTCATCTAATTGTTACACGATCTGAGTCGACTAGGCCGTGTCCGATCATCACGTGAGATGGACTAGTCATCATCGGTGAACATCTCCATGTTGATCGTATCTTCCATACGACTCATGTTCGACCTTTCGGTCTCTTGTGTTCCGAGGCCATGTCTGTACATGCTAGGATCGTCAAGTTAACCCTAAGTGTTTATGCATGTGTGAAACTGTCTTACACCCGTTGTATGTGAACGTAAGGATCTATTACACCCGATCATCACGTGGTGCTTCGAAACGACGAACTTTAGCAACGGTGCATAGTTAGGGGGAACACTTTCTTGAAATTATTATAAGGGATCATCTTATTTACTACCGCCGTTCTAAGTAAACAAGATGCATAAAACATAATAAACATCACATGCAATTATATAAAGTAGTGACATGATATGGCCAATATCATGTAGCTCCTTTGATCTCCATCTTCGGGGCTCCATGATCATCTTCGTCACCGGCATGACACCATGATCTCCATCATCATGATCTCCATCATCGTGCCTCCATGAAGTTGCTCGCCAACTATTACTTCTACTACTATAGCTAACGATTTAGCAATAAAGTAAAGTAATTACATGGCGTTAATTCATTGACACGCAGGTCATACAATAATTAAGACAACTCCTATGGCTCCTGCCGATTGTCATACTCATCAACATGCAAGTCGTGATTCCTATTACATGAACATGATCTCATACATCACAATATCATTCATCATTCATCACAACTTCTGGCCATATCACATCACATGACAATTGCTGCAAAAACAAGTTAGACGTCCTCTAATTGTTGTTGCATCTTTTACGTGGCTGCAATTGGGTTCTAGCAAGAACGTTTTCTTACCTACGAATAACCACAACATGATTTTGTCAACTTCTATTTACCCTTCATAAGGACCCTTTTCATCTAATCCGCTCCAACTAAAGTAGGAGAGACAGACACCCGCTAGCCACCTTATGCAACTAGTGAATGTCAATCGGTGGAACCTGTCTCACGTAAGCGTACGTGTAAGGTCGGTCTGGGCCGCTTCATCCCACAATATCGCTGAAGCAAGAAAAGACTAGTAGTGGCAAGCAAGTTGACAAGATCTACGCCCACAACAGATTTGTGTTCTACTCGTGCAATAGAGAACTACGCATAGACCTAGCTCATGATGCCACTGTTGGGGAACGTTGCATAAAATAAAAAAATTCCTACGTTCACCAAGATCCATCTATGAGTTCATCTAGCAACGAGAGAGAGAGAGAGAGAGAGATGCATCTACATACCCTTGTAGATCGCGTGCGGAAGCGTTCAAGAGAACGGGGTTGAGGTAGTCGTTCTCGTCGTGATCCTATCACCGGACATCCTAGCGCCGAACGGACGGCACCTCCGCGTTCAACACACGTACGGTCAGCATGATGTCTCCTCCGTCTTGATCCAGCAAGGGGGAAGGAGAGGTTGATGAAGATCCAGCAGCACGACGGCGTGGTGGTGGATGCAGCAGGACTCCGGCAGGGCTTTGCCAAGCAGCTGCGGGAGGAGGAAGAGGTGTAGCAGGGGGAGGGAGGCTCCAAGACTCAGGGTGCGGCTGCCCTCCCTCCCCCCTCCTTTATATAGGCCCCCTGGGGGGCGCCGGCCCTGGAGATGGGAATCTCCCAAGGGGCGGCGGCCAGGGGGGTGGAGTGCCCCCCAAGGCAAGTGGTGCGCCCCCCCACCCTAGGGTTTCCAACCCTAGGCGCAGGGGGGGCCCAAGGGGGGACGCACCAGCCCACTAGGGGCTGGTTCCCCTCCAACTTCATCCCACGGGGCCCTCCAGGGTAGGTGGACCCCCGGGACCCTTCCGGTGGTCCCGGTACAATACCGGGTGACCCCGAAACTTTCCCGATGGCCGAAACAGCACTTCCTATATATAATTCTTTACCTCCGGACAATTCGGGAACTCCTCGTGACGTCTGGGATCTCATCTGGGACTCCGAACAACATTCGGTTTGCTGCATACTCATATTCATACAACCCTAGCGTCATCGAACCTTAAGTGTGTAGACCCTACGGGTTCGGGAGACATGCAGACATGACCGAGACGGCTCTCCGGTCAATAACCAACAGCGGGATCTAGATACCCATGTTGGCTCCCACATACTCCTCGATGATCTCATCGGATGAACCACGATGTCGAGGATTCAAGCAACCCAGTATATTATTCCCTTTGTCAGACGGTATGTTACTGGCCCGAGATTCGATCGTCGGTATCCCAATACCTCGTTCAATCTCATTGCCGGCAAGTCACTTTACTCGTACCGTAATGCATGATCCCGTGACCAAACACTTGGTCACGTTGAGCTCATTATGATGATGCACTACCGAGTGGGCCCAGTGATACCTCTCCGTTATACGGAGTGACAAATCCCAGTCTCGATCCGTGTCAACCCAACAGACACTTTCGGAGATACCTGTAGTGCACCTTCATAGTCACCCAGTTACGTTGTGACGTTTGGTACACTCAAAGCACAACTACGGTATCCGGGAGTTACACGATCTCATGGTCTAAGGAAGAGATACTTGACATAGGAAAAGCTCTAGCAAAACGAACTACACGATCTTGTGCTATGCTTAGGATTGGGTCTTGTCCATCACATCATTCTCCTATTGATGTGATCCCGTTATCAACGACATCCAATGTCCATAGTCAGGAAACCATGACTATCTGTTGATCAACGAGCTAGTCAACTAGAGGCTCACTAGGGACATGTTGTGGTCTAAGTATTCACACATGTATTGCGATTTCCGGATAATACAATTATAGCATGAATAAAAGACAACTATCATGAACAAAGAAATATAATAATAATCCTTTTATTATTGCCTCTAGGGCATATTTCCAACACTTGAACCATTCAATAATTCAGACTTGTGTTTCATCAAGTAAATATACTCAACATCTACTCGAATCATCTATGAAGTAAGAACATAACGATATTCACTGCATGCCTCAGCACTCATTGGACTGCACACATCAAAATGTGTTACTTCCAACAAGTTGCTATCTTGTTCCATCTTACTGAAAACTAGGCCTTTCAGTCATCTTGCCCATGTGGTATGATTTCCATGTCTCAAGTGATTCAAAATCAAGTGAGTCCAAACGATCCATCTGCATGGAGTTTCTTCATGCGTATATACCAATAGACATGGTTCGCATGTCTCAAACTTTTCAAAAACGAGTGAGTCCAAAGATCCATCAACATGGAGCTTCTTCATGCGTTTTACACCAATATGACTTACATGGCAGTGCCACAAGTAAGTGGTACTATCATTTATATCTTTTGGCATGAAAATGTGTATCACTACGATCGAGATTCAATAAACCATTCCTTTTTAGGTGCAATACCATTGAAGGTATTATTCAAATAAACAGAGTAACCGTTATTCTCCTTAAATGAATAACCGTATTGCGATAGACATAATCCAATCATGTCTATGCTCAACGCAAACACCAAATAACAATTATTTTAAAACCAATCTCGATGGTAGAGGGAGCGTGCGATGCTTGATCACATCAACCTTGGAAACACTTCCAACACATATCGTCAGCTCACCTTTAGCTAGTCTCTGTTTATTCCGTAGCTTTTATTTCGAGTTACTAACACTTAGCAACCTCACCGGTATCTAATACCCTGGTGCTACTAGGAGTACTAGTAAAGTACACATTAACAAAATGTATATCCAATATACTTCTATCGACCTTGTCAGCCTTCTTATCTACCAAGTATCTAGAGTAATCCTGCTCTAGTGGCTGTTCCCCTTATTACAGAAGCACTTAGTCTCGGGTTTAGGTTCAACCTTGGGTTTCTTCACTGGAGGAGCAGCTGATTTGCCGTTTCATGAAGTATCCCTTCTTGCCCTTGCCCTTCTTGAAACTAGTGGTTTCACCAACCATCAACAATTGATGCTCCTTCTTGATTTCTATTTTCGCGGTGTCAAACATCGTGAATACCCTCAAGGATCATCATATCTATCCCTGATATGTTATAGTTCATCACGAAGCTCTAGCAGCTTGGTGACAATGACTTTGGAGAAACATCACTATCTCATCTAGAAGATCAACTCCCACTCGATTCAAGTGATTGTTGCACTCAGAC
The DNA here is from genome assembly GCF_002162155.2 of Triticum dicoccoides. Taxonomy (NCBI): domain Eukaryota; kingdom Viridiplantae; phylum Streptophyta; class Magnoliopsida; order Poales; family Poaceae; genus Triticum; species Triticum dicoccoides. Next base: position 663,382,107 of record NC_041386.1, on the reverse strand, counting down.
AATCTGAGCACAAGCTCAACGATTGAGCTTTTCTCCCTTAGTTTGCAGGCTAAGAAACTCGTCGGAGGTCTTATACCTCTTGACGTGGGCACGAGCCTGGAATCCCAATTTCAGCCCTCGAAACATCTCATATGTTCCGCGATGTTTCGAAAACGTCTTTGGTGCCTCAACTCTAAACCGTTTAACTGAACTATCACATAGTTATCAAAACGTGTATGTCCGATGTTCGCAACATCCACATACGACGTTCGGGGTTCTGCACACTGAGCGGTGCATTAAGGACATAAGCTTTCTACTGATCGCATAATCGCTACTGTCAACTTTCAACTATATTTTTCTCTAGGAACATATCTAAAACAGTAAAACTAAAACGCGAGCTATGACATAATTTGCAAAGGGATTTTTGACTATGTTCAGGATAATTAAGTTCATCTAATGAAATCCCACTCAGATAGACATCCCTCTAGTCATCTAAGTGATTACATGATCCGAGTTAACTAGGCCGTGTCTGATCATCACGTGAGACGGACTAGTCATCATCGGTGAACATCTTCATGTTGATCGTATCCTCTATACGACTCATGCTCGACCTTTCGGTCTCTTGTGTTCCGAGGCCATGACTGCACATGCTAGGCTCGTCAAGTTAACCTAAGTGTTTCGCGTGTGTAAATCTGGCTTACACCCGTTGTATGTGAACATTAGAATCTATCACACCCGATCATCACGTGGTGCTTCGAAACGATGAACTTTCGCAATGGTGCACAGTTAGGGGGAACACTTTATTGAAATTTTAATGAGGGATCATCTTATTTACTACTGTCGTTCTAAGCAAATAAGATGTATAAACATGATAAACATCACATGCAATCAAATAGTGACATGATATGGCCAATATCATTTTGCTCCTTTTGATCTCCATCTTCGGGGCTCCATGATCATCATCGTCACCGGCATGACACCATGATCTCCATCATCATGATCTCCATCATCGTGTCTCCATGAAGTTGTCTCGCCAACTTATTACTTCTACTACTGTGGCTACCGGTTAGCAATAAAGTAAAGTAATTACATGGCGTTTGTTCAATGACACGCAGGTCATACAATAAGTTAAGACAACTCCTATGGCTCCTGCCGGTTGTCATACTCATCGACATGCAAGTCGTGATTCCTATTACAAGAACATGATCAATCTCATACATCACATATCATTCATCACATTCTTCTTGGCCATATCACATCACATAGCATACCCTGCAAAAACAAGTTAGACGTCCTCTAATTGTTGTTGTTTGCATGTTTTACGTGGCTGCTATGGGTTTCTAGCAAGAATGTTTCTTACCTACGCAAAACCACAACGGGATATGCCAATTTCTATTTACCCTTCATAAGGACCCTTTTCATCGAATCTGTTCCGACTAAAGTGGGAGAGACTGGCACCCGCTAGCCACCTTATGCACCAAGTGCATGTCAGTCGGTGGAACCTGTCTCACGTAAGTGTACGGGTAAGGTCGGTCCGGGCCGCTTCATCCCACAATACCGTCGAAACAAGATTGGACTAGTAAGGGTAAGCATATTGAACAAAATCAACGCCCACAACTACTTTGTGTTCTACTCGTGCAAAGAATCTACGCAATAGACCTAGCTCATGATGCCACTGTTGGGGAATGTAGCAGAAATTCAAAATTTTCCTACGTGTCACCAAGATCTATCTATGGAGAAACCAACAACGAGGGGAGGAGAGTGCATCTACATACCCTTGTAGATCGCTAAGCGGAAGCGTTCAAGAGAACGGGGTTGAAGGAGTCGTACTCGTCGTGATCCAAATCACCGGAGATCCTAGTGCCGAACGGACGGCACTTCCGCGTTCAACACACGTACAACCCGGTGACGTCTCCCATGCCTTGATCCAGCAAGGAGAGAGGGAGAGGTTGGGGAAGACTCCATCCAGCAGCAGCACAACGGCGTGGTGGTGGTGGAGGAGCGTGGTGATCCAGCAGGGCTTCGCCAAGCACCGCGAGATATGAGGAGAAAGAGAGGTAGGGTTGCGCCAACATGAGAAGAACTTCGTGTGTTGGGCTGCCCCTTTGCCTCCACTATATATAGGGGAAGAGGGGGCTGCGCCCCCACCTAGGTTTCCACCCCTAGGGCGGCGGCCAGCCCTAGATCCCATCTAGGGGAGCGGCCAAGGGGGGAGAGGGGGAAACTTGCCCCCCAAGTAAGGTGGAGGCGCCCCCTCCCCAAACCCTAGGCGCCTTGGGCCCTTGTGGGGGGGCGCACCAGCCCACCTGGGGCTGGTACCCTCCCACACTTGGCCCATGCAGCCCTCCGGGGATGGTGGCCCCACTTGGTGGACCCCCGGGACCCTCCCGATGGTCCCGGTACGTTACCGATAAAACCCGAGAACCATGCAGACATGACCGAGACGTTCTCCGGTCAATAACCAACAGCGGGATCTGGATACCCATGTTGGCTCCCACATGTTCCACGATGATCTCATCGGATGAACCACGATGTCGAGGATTCGATCGATCTCGTATACAATTCCCTTTGTCTAGCGGCATTGTACTTGCCCGAGATTCGATCGTCGGTATCCCGATACCTTGTTCAATCTCGTTACCGGCAAGTCTCTTTACTCGTTCCGTAACACATCATCCCATGATCAACCCCTTGGTCACATTGTGCACATTATGATGATGTCCTACCGAGTGGGCCCAGAGATACCTCTCCGTTACACAGAGTGACAAATCCCAGTCTCGATTCGTGCCAACCCAACAGACACTTTCGGAGATACCCGTAGTGCACCTTTATAGCCACCCAGTTACGTTGTGACGTTTGGTACACCCAAAGCATTCCTACGGTATCCGGGTGTTACACAATCTCATGGTCTAAGGAAATGATACTTGACATTAAAAAAGCTCTAGCATACGAACTACACGATCTTTGTGCTAGGCTAGGATTGGGTCTTGTCCATCACATCATTCTCCTAATGATGTGATCCCGTTATCAACGACATCCAATGTCCATGGTCAGGAAAACCGTAACCATCTATTGATCAACGAGCTAGTCAACTAGAGGCTTACTAGGGACATGGTGTTGTCTATGTACCCACACATGTATCTGAGTTTCCTATCAATACAATTATAGCATGGATAATAAACGATTATCATGAACAAGAAAATATAATAATAACTAATTTATTATTGCCTCTAGGGCATATTTCCAACAAACCCATCGCGACCATTTTTGACAAGCCGGCTATGAGGAAAAATTGCACAATTGGTGGGGGAGACACATGGGGAGTGGAGAAGATACCTTGGGAGGGTTTGAGGGTTATATAGTCTAGGAGTTAGACATGTCAGAGGTAGTTTATATTAGGAAACTGCCCGCACATAGTTTCAAGTTGGAGGCGGTTTTTGTTAATGGACTGCCTCCAATAGTGTGTCGGCTCTGGAGGTGGTTCTCGTTTCCCAAACCACCCAAGTAAGAGCATTAGGGGCGGTCGTGAATTTAACACTCGGAACCGCCTCCATAGAATGCCTCTGTTGACCATTTGTACTATGTACTAGTGTATTATCATAAACTTTTCGAGTAGTTGAAATATTACCAGTTGGACTATGTGCCAGAATTGTTGATAGAAATCAACATGAAATCAATCTCATCTAGCTCATTTATTTATCTCCATACCCAACACAACCTCTTTTTTTCTCAGTTCCTCCATGGTAAATTTCCTAGTCAATATCTACTGATTCTCACTAATAATCTTTTCTACATATGTTGGGTCCACGAACAAACTGGATTGTTCTAGCTTTCCAAATAGTATATTGTTCATAACGCAGTTATGAAATCCTTTTGATTAGACTGACCTTCAATAACCCCTTCATCTTGGTAAAGCTGAGTAGTTTTTCTTTCTCCTCCTTCCATTAGTTTTAGAATGTGGTATCTGGTATTGTCTTTCCCCTTAATGCAATTCATTCCCATGAGATCTCTGAAGTCATTTCATTTCCTCCTCTTTTAGAATGATACTTGTTTTTTTACAATGTTGTTTTAACAAATTCTCTTCCGCTTGACAATTCGATTCTTCTAACCTGCCCAACCACGCATATCCTTTAGAAAGAAAACAAATCTATTAATCTTTGTTGCCAACTATCCAAACGAGTAGTTGCTGAAAGTATGTCCTAGAGGCAATAATATTGAATTATTACAATTATGTGTTCATGATGAAGAGTTTATGCTATAACTGGTATGATCCTGGAATATGCGATTCAGTGGAAAACTCATATGCACGTGTAGAACGATAAACAGTAAAACAATATTCCTAGTCTCGCCTCTAAGACTAGCTCTCGTGATCATGTTTTCTGGATCTTGAAATGTCGTTAAGTGTAACGATAGTCTCAAAACAACATTGAGAGTGCGAGGTTAGACAAACGATCATATTGAATCGACCCAAACTTGTTTGTTATACTTTGAGATAATATCGTTATAAGTCAAATGCTATAACACGGAGTGTTAACGTGTGTTTTAGTACCTTAGATCATGAGAGTATCGTAATTTCTTCTTACCGTACAATGAGCTTTGGGGTTGCTCAAACGCCATCTGTAACACGATGATTATAATGACAAGTTACAGGTTCATCGAAAAGTTTGACAAGGGACACAATAGCTCGAGAGTAGAATTTGCTCCTCCGATGACACAGAGATATTCTTAGGGCCCTCTCGGTGTCACGACACCCATCATCGTCTGGCTAGACACAGGTGACAATGTCACGGAGATGACGGATCATGACAACGAGAAAGAAGAACAAAACCGGTAACGAGGAGACCGGTATAGTGAGCATGTGTATGACTCAAGAGGATCCCGATATATCTCACCTTGGGTTTTGTAAAGTATCGCGAAGTAAAGGGAACATCAAATGATAACCAAAGGTTCACTCGAATGTCATTTGTACAAACATGTCATTCGTACAAACATAGGGATCGATATTGACGTCCACGTTTCCGCTATCGGTCATTGAACGAAGGGTTTTCGTTCATGTCTATGTTTTACTGAACCTATAGGTCACAAGCTTAAGGTAATCATGATCTGTTGAGAGTTAGTAGGACGGGAGTATCGAGTTTTTTTGTAAAATAGTTTCGTTAATATTTAGAATAGTTCCAAGAGGAACCCTAAACGTTTCGGAGTCACCGACAGGGCTTCGGAATTTATCAGGTAATAGCGGGTATTCTCGATAAATAATATATAGGTGGAAATGTTTCCAGTGATGTTAAGTTAATCACAAATATTTCCATCTGACATCCATAGCTATAATTGAGTTGAAAAGGATGCTCCACTTACTATATCTGTCATGTTTGTTTTTATTCGATGAGCTCCTTGTCAGATTAAAAGCTCCATCAATAAAAATGGGCACTTGTGATTAATTTATGAGATGCACCAGGTCCACCCAGAAAGTCCTTTTACCCCTCCACCCAACATTTCTGAAATATTCAGATTTCATGTTACTTGGAGAGCAATGAAATAAAGGTGAGATTCAGATCGAGTTATATGTTCCCTCATAAATCTTCTCCTTCCATCGATCATTGCAATTCAACACCAAACCTCTCAAGATTTTTTTTCTTCTTTGATTTTTCCTCCTACTTACCACAGTCCTAGCCGGAGTTTTAGTTCCGTAAGAAACTTAATTTTACATAATCGGTAATGCTAAGTGGCGAACGCTCGCACTCGCTTTATCAAACGTTGGCAGTTTTTTTCCAAAAAAGACTTTGACGGAACAATTGTCATGCTAGTGTGAAGAAATTGTCATCCCCATACAACTAAAATTGCCATGAAAAGTAAACTAAGTATAGGTTATATGGTTAGATTCCTTATGTTGGAACCAACCCATCAGGGAAAAAAGATTAAAAAAATTGCCATGAAAATCATTCGTATTTTTCATCCTCCTCGTGAGACGTTCGCCGGCTAAGTGGGTCCTACCTGATTCGGTATTATCCACATGCTCCATTTCAGCCGTGGAAAGGTAGAGCATATCCGTAAAAAAAAATTGAAATCCACATCACCGGGATGCAACGTTTCATTCCCGGGACCTAGAAGAGCCTTTCGTTTTCCCTCAGCAAACCAAACCAGCCCAGCCATTAAGGCCAAGACCCCACCTGCTCGCGAGAAGACACAGATGGTTGATGACGGCTTGTCGACAAAACCCTTTTATTAGCACTGCACGACGTCGGCAAAGATACCGCCGAGTCCAGCCGAGAGCGAATCAGCGCACGCCTGTACACTCCACCTCTGCTATATAAAGAACCTCTCGGCCGCGGCCACTCGCAGCCCGGAAGGCCGGCCACTCCCAGCCAAGAAAGAAAGACGACGGCGACACGCATAGGTACGCGGAACCAGTCGCATGGGGCTCCTCGACCAGCTCTGGGACGACACGGTCGCCGGCCCGCGGCCGGACCACGGCTTCAGCAAGCTCCGGAAATACTCCTCCTTCTCGCCCTCGAGCCCGGCGGCCGAAGACGTCGCGCCGGCGGTGACCCGCAGCATCACCATCGCCCGGCCGCCGTCTCTTTCCCTCCCGTCCGGCGAGTCGAGCTCCGTGCCGTCCTCCCCGGGCAGTGCGCCGGACTCCCCGTTCGCAGCAGGTGGGTCTCTGCCTGTGTTTCTTGGCCTTTCTCCCTATGATTTCCGTTGTTTAATTACGATCGGTATGTGACTCTGTAGCGCTTATCGACCGTGATCGCTTCTGTCCGATCGGCGATGCGTCGATCCGTTGGGGCAAGAAAAACATGGACCGTTTAGCATGGCTTGTCCCTCGAGCGAGATCCATCCATAGAATCAAATCTGTGATCATTGCCGCAGACGCACGGATGTCGGGAAATTTGCTGTTTAACTTGAAATTGATGTTTTATCTGAACTTTATGTTGCAGCTACCAGTAGGAGAGACGGCTGGAGGGCGTTTCGCCGGAAATCCAAGATCGCCAATGTCGACGTCGTCCGGGCAGAGGCGGCCGTCGGGCCCAGGAGCCCCACCGTGTACGACTGGTGCGTTTAAACGTCACCTTCACTCTTACCCCATTCCGCTTGCAACATACGAATGATGATCCATACACAAAAACTACCTACGTCAGACCAATCATTCTGTTGAAAGAAGTTAAAGAACATATGGAAGAAGGGCCACCGTGGTAGGTGGTGGTTCCGTTCAGGGGCGGACCCA
>NC_041386.1:663367492-663374547 GCF_002162155.2 Triticum dicoccoides | reverse complement strand
CACTGGTACCGTTCTAACTTCGGATCGACGTGCTTGCAGGGTGGTGATCAGTTCATTGGACTGATAATAAAGAAGCACGACCGGAGTGTGAAATAATCGGTCGAAGAAGAAGAGGAGGTAGCTGACGTGTTTGAGGCAACGTGTCCGCCACGCGATATGGATACCTGCTATTGTGTAATCGTTGTGTTAACTAAGTGCACTATCTTTTCTCTTCTTTTACGTAGTTGTGTGCCCTTTCGGGGTGCCAAAGTATGTGATGTGGTTAGGAGTGCTGCAGTAGTAGGTTCCGATCAAGATGTGTTGCCTTGAGGGCGCCTTTTGGTGCGTGTGGAGGAGATGAGCGCTGAAATGAGGATGCAATGCAAGTGTTCGACCATGCTTCCTTTTCCTACTATCATTCTCCATGTACTATAATTGAGGACCATGTGTGTGTGGAGTTAAATGCAACAAATCACCCTAAATCTGACACACTAAATCATACCCTCCAATGAAACAGATCCACTTACCTGTTTAACGGCCGGGTCTTTTGGAACTTATGAGTGACTGCCAAAAATAAGCTACCCTCTACCCAGCTAATGGGTCATCGGACAAAATTGCTTGAGAAAGACCAAAAGACAAAACAGTTGATTCCTCATAGCCAAAACTATGAAATATTTTTCATTACAAAAAAAGTTTGTAAAGTGAATGTTAAGAAAAAGTTATAAATATTTTTAAGAAAAGTGAACATTTTTAAGATTCTTGATCATTTTCCTTACTTTCTTGAATATTCTAAGAAACCATTAACACTTTTAGTTTTTTTGAAAATTTTCTAATAGAATATAAAAGGTAACAAGAAAATGAATAAAACTAGAAAAAAAGAAACTAATAAAAAATCGTTTAAAAAAGTTAAACAGATATAGAAATCTACTCTGGAAATAAAACCGGGAAGAAAAATTCTAGTGAACTGGTGGGGCGAGACCATGAGATGTTGAAATGAAACTTGAGGAATAGGTCGATCCATTACAGGGCAAAGGATATGTGATTTTCCGACAATTAGTCGCAAGTTGCTACTTCCTATTCTTCGCTCATAGTGAAGCAGAGTTGTCTTTTCGTATAAACTGCACACCCTGATATCGTCTGGGCCTTGGCCCAATTAGCTTTCCTTCGCTTAGCATTGAGCAGTTTTTTGTTCCAATTTTGCTGTAATTTTCTTCAGGACACTTTATATCTACTAGATTCGACCTGTTTGTCATTTTTCTTCCAATAGAAATATTTTTTTTATTTTATGTTTTGTTTCCTTTTGTGCAGGATTTGGAACAATTTTCTTGTTATTTATTATAAACCTTTTGGTTATTTATTTTTTCAGTTTTAATTCATATCTTTTTGAAAATTATTCATGTGCAGTTAAATTCGTGATTTTATTTAAAAGTATTGAGCATTTAAATTTGTGAATATTTTTAAATTTCATGAGAACTTTAAATTTGTGAATAATTTCAAATTTCGTGAGAACTTTTAAATTCTTAAAGTTTTTAAAAGTTTGTAACCTTTCAATGTTTGAAACACTAATTTTCCTACATTTGTAAAAAAAATAGGGTAGCCCATTTTTCCCATAGCCCGGTGCTTCTCTTATTTCAGTTAGGAATGAAGGAGAAGAAGACCTGGACCTCTCTGGGGAGTTGGAGGATTTGATCAAGGAGGTGCGGTGGTTGGCCCTGTTTAGGGTTCATACCATGAGACCGTTTAGCCATGCTACCCTTTTGAATTCCATGAGAAATGCATGGGTATGTGCGCAAGGGGTGACCTTCAACATTAAGGGCCCAAATCTGTTCCTGGCACAGTGCCATTGCTTAGGAGATTGGAAGCGGGTGATGGACGGAGGACCTTGGCAGTTTAGAAGAGATCCCGTCGTACTTGTTGAGTATGATGGATTCACAAACGTTGCTGAATATGCACTTGATATGTATCCTCTTTGGGCGAGAATCAAAGGTTTGACGGATGGTTTGACAAGGAAAAAAGAACTTGTGGAGAAGGTGGCGAAGAAAGTAGGGGAACCACCGTTTACTGTCATTGTTAATGAAGGGAAGATTAACCCTTCTAGCCATTTGCGTGTGAGAGTGTTTGTGAATGTTAATAAACCTCTTGTGAGATTTGTGCCGATCACTTTGAAAGAAAGGAAGAAATACCCTGTCTTCTATGAGAAGCTTCCGGACTTTTGTTTCTATTGTGGTTGCATGGGACATATCGTCGACGATTGTGGTGATGGCATACATGAGCCTGATACATGTGAATGGGGTGAGTATTTGCACTGGAATAATGAACCTAATGGAGGAGGCCCGGGTGGTGGTAGAGGAGGAGGATGGCCGGGTTCAGGAAGGGGTGGTGGTGCAGCTGGGGGCCATGGCCACGCTGGTAGAGGGGATGGTGATGTTGGCAGAGGAAGAGGAGGAAGATCAAACAGTGGAGCAGGGCGTAGAACCAGATATGGATATGTGAATCAACCGCAAGATCACGTTGAAGCATTAGGGGAGGAGGGGAATAATGCCCGCAAAAGGCTGATCTGTGCAGATGGTACTATCAATATCAGAGTACAGGGAATGCAAAATCTGGTGGGGAAAGTGTCAAGTACAGTTATGATGATTGAGAGTGGGGATGCAACAGAAGCTTCGGTTGGAGGAGGTGTGAATTCTACACCTGGCAAGGCCCCCTTTGTGGAAAGGAGACAACATGGAGAGGGTGTTGAGGGAGATAATGTTGATATGTCTATTGAGGCAGCCTCTGAGGCGGAGGGCCGCCGGTCACAATGATTCTTCTCAGTTGGAACTGCCGGGGTGGAGGGAATACCCGGACAGTTCGTGAACTAGCGACGTTATGTTAGTCGCATTCCCCCACGTTAGTCTTCTTATGTGAAACGAGACAGAAAGAAGAGAAGAAGAGAATAAGGGGTCGTCTAGGCCTCAATGGTATTTGTGGTGTTGATAGTAGTGGCATGAGTGGTGGTCTCGCACTTTTCTGGCATGAGTCCTATGAGGTGGACATTATAGATAAAAATAAATGACATATCGATGCTCTTGTACGAGTTAATCGAGACGCCGATCAATGGAGGATTACTTGTGTGTATGGGGAACCAAGAGTGGAAAATAAACATCTCATGTCGACAAAATTACAGTCCTTGAAGAGTACAAATGAGTTGCCATGGTTAGTGGTGGGAGACTTTAATGAGGCGCTTTGGGACTTTGAGCACATGTTAGCAACCCCCAGGGCTGAATCTTAGATGGTAGCTTTCAGAGATACATTGGAAACCTGCGGTTTGGTGGATCTTGGATTCGTTGGTGCCCCATTTACTTATGATAACAAGAGGTCGGGTTCTGGAAATGTGCACGTATATTTGGACAGAGCTGTAGCTACAAATGATTGGAGAAATATGTTTGCCTTTTCATCAGTTCTGCATGTCCCGTCGCCTTGTTCCGACCATGTGGCTTTGGTACTTAAAAGTTCACCTGATGAGGTTCCGACGGGGCCAAGAAGCAGGAGGTATGAACTCTTCTGGGAGAGAGATGGGACATTACCAAAAGTGATAAAAAATGCTTGGGAGGCGGTTGGAGGTGTGCAAAACATTGGCCAACTGCGGGATGCATTGACTAGAACAATGTTGTGTCTCGGATCATGGAGCAAGAAATTTGGTAACGTTACGAGGGAGCTAGCCAAGTCTAGGTCGCAATTGGAGGAGCTTATGCATATGAATGCAGATCAACAGGACATCCGGAGGGTGACGGATAAAATGAATGAGTTGCTATATCAAGAAGAGATGATGTGGCTTCAGAGGTCTAGGATTTCTTGGCTGAAGGAGGGCGACCGTAATGCCAAAAAAAATCAGAGCAAGGCTGAATGGAGAGCGAGGAAGAATAAAATATGTCAAGTCACTGATAGTATTGGCATAGTACATTCAGATTTTGCTGCGATGGGAAAAATAGCAAATGAATACTTCCAGACTATTTTTGCTGCTGATCCCTCACTTGATGCTTCGCTGGTCCTTGATCTTTTGGAGGCTAAGATTTCGGAGGAAGATAATGTCAAGTTTTGTGCTCCATTTACGGACAAAGAAATTTCAGATGCATTGTTTCAGATTGGGCCACTAAAGGCTCCCGGACCGGATGACTTTTCGGCAAGGTTTTTTCAGTGGAATTGGAGTACTATCAAAGAGGATGTTTTAGCTGCGGTTAAGGATTTCTTCCAGACGGTAATAATGCCTCATGGGGTAAATTCTACTTCCATTGTTCTTATTCCAAAAATATCTAACCCTGCTAAGATTTCTGATTACAGACCCATTAGCCTCTCTAATGTTATTTATAAAATCATTTCGAAGTGCCTGGTGAACCGGTTATGACCACTATTGGAAAATTTAGTTTCTCCGGAGCAGAGCGCCTTTATTCCTGGAAGGATGGTAATGGACAATGCCCTTGTTGCGTTTGAATGCATCCATTACATCAAGCAGGAGAAGGACCCAACAAAAGAGCATCTGTGCTTACAAACTAGATTTGTCAAAGGCTTATGACAGAGTGGATTGATTGTTCTTGAGGCAGGTGATGCAAAAGGTGGGTTTCACTGAACGATGGATTGGCTGGGTTATGACGTGTGTCACATCGGTGAGGTATTCTATCAAATTAAATGGTACCCTCTTGGATTCATTTGCACCGACGTGTGGTCTTCGGCAAGGTGACCCTCTATCACCATTATTATTCCTATTTGTGGCGGATGGCTTGTCAGCAATTTTAAAGAACATAGTGTCTTTGGGTGAGATTACCCCTGTTAAGGTATGTAGAAGGGCTCCTGGTATATCCCGTTTGCTATTTGCTGATGATACCTTGTTATTATTTGAGGCCTCCAGTGCCCACGCGGATAGTGTAAAGGCTGCCCTGGAATTGTATGGCACGGCCACTGGCCAAAGCTTGAACTATAACAAATGCTCTATATTTTTTCATGCTGCTTGCCCGGTGACGATACTGGAGCAAATAAGAGATGTGTTGGGAGTTACAAGTCTGGTATTTGAGGAAAAATATTTGGGCCTTCCAACACCAGAAGGGTGTATGTCTAAAGGACGGTTTCAGAACATGCAAACAAGTCTCACAAAGCGATTGATTCAGTAGGGTGATAAACTCCTTGCCCAGCCAGGTAGAGAGGTTCTAATTAAGTCAGTGGCACAGGCCTTGCCGACATACATTATGGGTGTCTTCAAGTTATCATACTCGGTGTGCGATGATCTTTTTTTTAGAACATAGACGTTAGGGACGTCCGGCTTTAAATTACTAAAGCCCACAACTTAGGCAGAGTATCACAACCACAAGACCAACACACGGCGCCAGATGAGGCAAATAAGTTAAGGAAACGACCGCGAGACGAGCGAATAGGTGCGGTACAAGGCGATATCAGCCAAAACAACGAGCACGCAGGCTCGGGAGGTGCGAGGACCAAAAGGGGCTGCCTATCCCTATGCGGCAGCCAACGGATCGGACGATGGGGCTCGGGACTCGGAGTAGATGGAGCACAGACGACAGATAGCTTGGCGGTGGAGATCAGAGTCATGTTGTCTTTCCAACGGAGCCCATTGCTGCAAGAACACGATGCATTTGAAGATAACGGCAGCGGGATGCGAGGGAAACACACCCTCAATAGTAAACTTGTTACGGATATTTCAAATAGCCCATAGCATAGCCGCCGCACAAGTCCACATGACCCTACGAGACGTGCCTTGAACCAGAGACAAGGAAGACACGAGCTCAGGTCGGGAGCGTGGATCCCAATCCACTCCCGCGGCCGCACGGACCGCGCTCCAGGCAAAACGAGCCAAAGAGCACCGGAAGAAAGCGTGGTTAGCATCTTCTGGGACCCCACACAGCGCACAGGGGCTGGAGGCGGGGCCATTACGTTTAGCAAGGTTAATAGAGGTAGGAAGGCGATCTTGGCAAAGTTGCCAGAGGAAGACCTTGATCTTGAGGGGAATTTTAGCCTTCCAAAGCTCCGTGGCCGCCGACGAGATCTGGCCGCGGGAAAGCTCTCTGTATAGGGAGTTGACAGAGAATTTGCCAGAGCCCGAAAGCCTCCACGAGATTGTGTTCGCGGATTCCGACAAGCGGACGTCCGCAAGCAGAGCCCGAAGGCGATCCCAATCCGCCAACTACGGCCCCGTTAGTTCGCGCCTGAAATTAATCCAGGGAGGGCAGGCGCTAAGAGCCGAAGCAACCCGTTGATCGGGCTCGACTGCTATGGAGTAGAGTTGGCGAAACTCCGACCATAAAGGCCGCTGGCCAATCCAAAGATCAAGCCAGAAACGCGTGGAGCGCCCATTGTTAACCCCAAACTTCGCACCCCTGGCAAAGGTGTGCGATGATCTCACAAGAATGGTTAGAAACTTTTATTGGGGTTCAAAGAAAGGAAGAAGGAAGGTCCACTGGAGAGGTTGGGACCATCTATTACAGCCTAAAGCTAAAGGAGGTGTAGGATTCAGTGACTTTCGATTATTCAATCAAGCACTGTTGGCACGCCAAGCCTGGCGGTTGCTATCCAAACCAGATAGCTTATGCGCCCAAGTTCTAAAGGCTAGATATTATCCCTAAGGTAATCTAGTAGATATGGTCTTCTCAGGCAATGCTTCCTCTTAGCTATTAGTCACGGACTAGATCTTTTGAAGAAAGGTCTAATATGGAGGGTTGGGAATGGAAAGAGTATTAGAGTGTGGCGTGATAATTGGATACCGAGGCCTTACTCATACAAACCTATGTCTATTCAAGGCCGGTGTCGTATCCGCTTTGTGTCGGACCTGCTTAACGTCAATGGCTCATGGAACGTGGGACTACTGCAGCAATACTTCCCACCAGCTGATGTTGACGAGATTTTGAAGATAAGAGCATCACCGAGACTCAGGGAAGATGTTATTTCCTGGGGCCCGGGGAGGCTAGGAGTTTTCACACTGAAATCAGCTTATGCCATGGCTTTTGACGAAATTCACAGGGGGTCCTCGGAAGCATCAAGCTGTTCACCGGATGGTAGCAGGACATGCTGGAAGTTTATATGGAAGTGCA
>NC_041386.1:663356768-663367327 GCF_002162155.2 Triticum dicoccoides | reverse complement strand
CCTGGAGATTGTCGATTGATTCTCTTCCGACGTGGAAAAATAAGCATAAGATTGGTCTTCAAACATCTAGTAGATGTCCCGTTTGTGGCATGGAAGAGGAGGATAATTACCACCCGTTTCTGAGATGCCAGTTTGGACGAGACCTTTATCTAGCCATGTCGGCACACATCAAAAACTGAACCCTCCTCTGGCGCTCCCACGGGCGGCAGGGGAGGAAACCCTAGCCGCCGCCGAACCGCGACCCTCTCCCCATCCCTCCCCTCGCCGCCGCCAGGGCGTGTCGGCGGGCGAAGCCCGCCCGGCATGGGCGGCGGCGGGGCTTTCTCTCCTTCTCGCGGGGCGGGATCGCCGTGGGGCGATTTACCCTCGCCGGAACGCGGCGTTGTGCGGGACGCGGAGACGTTGGGCTGCCACGGTGGCTGGCGTGGAGGGCTGCACGAGGCGGGCTGCGTGATGGCGGCGCCCGTCGGCGGGATCTGGCGATCGTCGTCGGCGTTCGTCGTCGGCGGCGGCGGGACTGGCGCTCGCGCTGGTCGGGCGCGCCCCTCGTGGGGAGCCTCGGATCCATGGCGGCGGCCCTGGCGGGTGGTACGCGGCGTAGCTTCAGCAGGCGGCGCCGGCGTGGGCAGGTGGGCCACTTCCCTGGCCATGTGGATGGCGGGGCGGTGGTGGGCTTTGGCTGCGGCGACGGTTCTTCGCTGGATGTTGGTGGCCATGGTGATGTTCGTCCTCGACCCCGATCTACTCCGATCTGTATCGGATCCGGCCCTTGGTGGCTTCAGCCACCGTTCATGAGTGCTGGCCTTGCAGATCCGGTGGCTGGAAGGGTTCCGGGGGAATCTCTTGGCCGGCGTGGCGGCCACTCCGATGGCAGTGCCTTTGGGTGTTGCTTTCCTCGTTGGAGGCTTCGGAGAGGAATTCCTTTCTTCTACCCCTCCCAGGAGCTCAGGTGAAAATCTCAGACCCCCCTGTTCCAAGCAACGACGACACCAAGGTGGCGTGCTCCTTCCTGAAGGCGTTGCTCGGGGGCTGCTCAAGCGGCGGTGGAAGTGGTGGCGGTTCGGCGTCGACACATGCATTCTGGTCAGCTTCATCCTGGAGGTTGCGGCGACGTAGGCGACGCTCGTCTGGTGGAACTACTGCCGATGGTCGAGGCATCGTCGGCAGTCTGTGCCATCAGGCTCGGGGTGCTCAGGGGGAAACCTCAGATCTGGGTCTTCCGGATCGGATGATGATGGCGTTTTACCGCTTTCCCTTCTGGGGGCATCGTTTTGGAGCAAGTGCTGGCTGGAGGGATGGTGGAGCGGTGCTTCATCTCACACATTGATGGCGGCGGAGATCGATGGCATGGCGCTGTGGAGACTCGACGTCCGATGCGCGGAGATGGGCTCGCGCAGGAGGAGGTTGCTATCTGGCGTCATGGTGACGTCGATGGAAGAGTGGCCAGACAGGGTAGAAGCCTCAATATGATCTGAAGACCTGTGGAAGATGGCGGCGACGACACACGAGTGCGTCTGACCAGATTGTCCTGGTAGGTGGCTCGGCTGGGGAGTCCGAATGAGTTTCGGCTTCCGGCTTTTGATGTTAGGCTTAGGTGACTGGTCTGGGTAGTGGCCCAGCTAACACCCCTTCATCATATTGGATAGGAGTAGCGGCATATGTTGCCTAGATGGTGGATTCAGACACATTGTTGTAATACTTTGTACGGTCCTCGTGAATAATCAATAAAGTGGCCGTATGCATCTCCCAGATGCAGAGGCCGGGGGTCATCCTCCTTTTCTAAAAAAAAAAAAAAATCTAGCCATGTCCAAGGTGTGGTGTATACCAGCAATTGAATCGCCGCTACCTGTTGGGATGGAGTGGCTACTCCAGGCCCTTGCTCCCATTAATGACATTCAGAGAAGCATGTTGTTGCTAATCTTTTGGAGAAGCTGGTACGTGAGGAACAAGATAACACATTACAAACCACCGCCGCCCATGGTCGTCTCCATCAAATTTCTACAGGACTATCTGGATGTTTTGTTCTCTATCAAATTCAATCCCCACATGGACCCGGTTAAAGGGAAGTACAACATAAACTTTGACCAAGGCGCTGCATTGCATGCATGTGCTCCTGTCCCTGAAACGACATGGAAACCGCCCCAACAAGGTTGGGTTAAGCTTAATATGGATGGGTCTTATTCATCGGATAGTGGCGCGGGAGCCGGGATGATTCTACGTAATGTTGATGGTTCTGTTGTGTTTTCATCTTGCAGATCTTTGTTCTCGTGTAGGGACGCCCTAGAAGCTGAGTTGTGTGCATGTATGGAAGGATTATCATTCGCAATTCAACGATCCGATCTTCGGATTGAAGTTGAGATGGACTCGAGTACGGTCGTGGAGATGATTTCCTGTGGCGCGATGGACCGCTCAATTTATGCTTCCTTGGTTGGTGAAATTAAATTCCAAGTCTTAGGCAATCTTGTATTACTCATGTCCCTCGATGTCAAAATAAAGCGAGTGATAGTCTCGCTAGTTTTGCTAGAATAGAGGGCCGGACTATGACTTGGATTGGTTCGGGGCCTGCGGATGTTTTGAAGTTCGTCCTAGATGAATGTAAGGACCTGATAAATGAGTAATACAAGTATTATTCCCGCAAAAAAAAGGAACGAAGGAGTGCACTTTTTCTTTTTCTTTTTGTGAGAGCCTCAGAGGAGCGGCAAGCAACTGAGCATTTCCTATTTGGCGCCACAGGCATTAGTTAACGTGCATTTTTGTTAACTGGCTCATGTGGCGTCCGTAAATGAACTTTTTTTTCAGTTCGATGAATTTTTCCTAAAAATACATGAACTTTTTGGCATTTCTATTAAATTTTGACAAATGTAATGAACTTTTTTAAAAAATAATAAACTTTTGCTGAATGGGATGAACCTTTTTTTAATTTGAATGAACTTTTTTTTAAAATTGATGAACTTTTTTCAAAATTGATGAACTTTTTTAGAAGACATTAAATTTTTTGTCAAATGGTTGAACCTATTTTTCTTTAAATATGTTAACCTTTTTTTATTTCATATTTTTATTTTCGTAACAAATAAAAAAACTGGGGCAACACGCTAGTGGGCCGGCCCAGGCTAGCAACGCTGCAGGCGCCGGATCGTTTTGGGGCGCCTGCAGCGCTGCATAGTGCCGGCCCACTAGAACAAGCCCGATGGGCCGATCAGTGTGCAAACTGTCGGTGTAGATGGAACCTCCGATTTGTCTCTCACTGGAAAAAAAAATCGAAGCTCCGATAAGAACCAATCTCGAAAACGGAAACAACTATGGCAGTCCTCCTCCGGCCAGGAACCAATCTCGTTTTGGTTTACATAATTTTGTAGGATCAAATGCCTATAAGAATTCTTTTTTTAGGTTTAGGCCTCCTTTGATTTACATAAGTTTTGTAGGAATTCTATAGGATAAATGTCTATAAAAAAAGGGCACTACTATGCGTCCGCCGGCCGATGTTTTGTAGTTATCCACCGCATCGATGGCCGTTGGATCCTCGCGCTGTTAGCAGTCCCATGTAGTACCCGCGCCCCGCATGACCCCTCATTAACTCTTGCAACAAGTGCGCTGTTGCAGAAACAAAGAACCTTACCCCCCCCCCCCTCCCGGCCCGACAGAGCTGCGCCCAGGTGCCGCCCCGCCCCAAAATCACCTATGGCCGGCATGGGGAGCAGCCAAATATCCTCTCTGCAACACCATGGCTCACCACATCGCGCTGCAGATGCTTGGATCCAATGCAGAATGAGCTCACGGAGGGGCAAGAATAGCCATGGCCATCGTTCTAAGCTCTGACCGCCGCCGGGGAGCTTCCTCCACGAGTAGGAGTTTCATCCTGGTTCAGGAACCCACCGGTGGTGTTTCCTGAAGCTCCTTCAACTAGATCGCATAAGGAATCCTAGGTGAAACTCTGTTTTTGAAACACAAATTCTATTTAACTCTGAAGCATGAAACTCTGAAAACAGAACATATCAAACCCTGTGTGTGGATACAACAAGGCACATCCCTCTGTTTTACTTGTTCCGTCTTTGAAACATGAACCCCTGTATCTGTAGTTGCAATCTCCAATGTTCCAAAAAATAGAAAAATGGCTCTGATGTTCAGAAAAAATCACTCATGTGAGAGTGCCTCTGATATGGTTTGATTTTGTATGTTGTTTTGAGAAAATCAGAGTGTTTCTGAATTCCTCAGAAAATGTAGGCCAGAAACAAATGTTGCATGTTAATTGACCTCTGTAAAAAATGGTAAATTGTTCATTTGATATCTTCTGTAACTGATTTTCTGAAAGAAGACATAAATTTTTGATTCCATGGAGATAGAAAATGACTGTTGAAAAAAAACTCTATGATGCAGAAAGTTGGGACTGAAGGGGAAGAGAGCTATGTCGAAGGAATTTTTTGCTATGTTTGATGCAGGAAGCTGGGACTGAAGGGGAAATGAACTGCTCCAGCGAGCTGTTCATTTTCCTTTCATCTCCTAAACAAAAGATGCACTTGCTCCCTATGGTTGAGCTACATTTATAACTTCTTTAGTGCAAGCTTGATAATGTATAAAGTTGAAATTTGCAACCTGTGTTATGGAAAAAATACAGAAAATAAAGAGAACTCAGTTTGTTATGTTTTCTTCATGTATTTGCTTGCATTTGAGACAAGCAACATCAATGTTTCTCTGCACAAGTGCAAAAACATGTGTCCAATACTGCCAAAAACAACATTTTGCTTGAAAAAAACGAGTTTTGTGCGGTGAGATTGCTCCAGGTTGCATGCATGAAAATATAGATCATGTTTTCATGTTACAGGACACATGATCTTACAGGAAGGTAATTTTGTCTTAATGATGTTATAGGAACATCTATCCATGTATTCAAGTTGCAGGAACATGATGTTATAATGAGAAAATGTGTTCAACTGATGATTCCGTTATGGTTAATAAAGAGCAACAGACCAAGTTACATAGAAAACAATGATTATAGTATCTTTCACCATTCAAAAATTTCCCATGCAACAAGAGCTCCAATACAAACAAT
The DNA here is from genome assembly GCF_002162155.2 of Triticum dicoccoides. Classification (NCBI taxonomy): domain Eukaryota; kingdom Viridiplantae; phylum Streptophyta; class Magnoliopsida; order Poales; family Poaceae; genus Triticum; species Triticum dicoccoides. The sequence goes on along the minus strand of NC_041386.1, from coordinate 663,362,280 downwards.
ATGATACACCAGTGGGTGAGAAACATTCAAAATGAACATACTCCAGCAAGATAATTTTCATTGGATTATCATCTCTACATCATATATAGGTGTGCAACACCAGAAACATTTGCGAGAATGGTTGCATGGATGATGCTCCAGCATACAACATAGAGCAAAAAAAGGGCGGGCATGCCCCAGCATGACACGTGCTTCTTCCAAGCTTCAGTTCCATAGACTACTAGAGGTAATAGCTATAGTACACTTGCTGTCTCGGTTACAAAACATGTCACCCGCACATGCACCGGAAAAAAGGCCCTTTCACCATCCTAATAAATGTCACAGAAATCTGCCTCGCCCCTCTTCCCGAATTGTAACGGCCTACTACCAGATGTTTGAATATCTTCTTAACCATGTCTCTTGTAAAGCGGATCTTCTTCTGATCATTTATAATGTGATACACAAAACCATAGAAATCAATAGATGTTGTGAAAAAAAGGAAAAAGAGAGTTCTGCAACACAATTTGAGGAAACAAAAAACATATTTGAGCAGACGCTTCTTAGGATCAATCCTCATAACTAGGAAATTGAGAAGCCCTTCTGGAGGAGGAAGCAAAGGAGAGATGTGAAGCAAATCCCCAAAACTGGACTTGCTTATTACATCCCTCTTTTTGCCTTCGATGGCATTGGCTATGTCATGTAGCCGCTTTGCCAACCATCGAGTTAATTTGGTAGATGGGCATGCTAAAAAAACAAAACAAGAATGACAAAAAGGGATCCTATGAGGAATTGAGCATGCATAACTAGTTATGTAAACATAAATGAATTTTTTTGGAACTATTGCAGATATATGCAATGATTCAGAAGCATTGGTTAATTCAAGCAGGCCTTGTTAATTTTAGAGAAAAACATGACTGATTCAACTGGCCTAGCTAATTCGAAATAGAAAACCATAACCTAATTACCCTGTCTTTATGAGCTAAAGGAAAATACACAACCAAAGTTCAGAAAAAAATGAAGCTAGATCAAGTAAAAGTCCACCTAATTTCAGAAGCATAAAACTTTTACTGTGTTATAAGCTACAGGAAATACAATACAAAAATCATGTACCTCATGAAATTTTTGTACCATAAACTAAAAAAAGGTAGTATGTGCGACAAAAGGTACTAGCAACTACATAACCTGTGAGCTACAAAAAGTACTATCATCTGCCCATTATTCAGAAAATTCAAAAAAAAATCTGAAGCTATGAGGTGCATAGATCCACAGTATTCAGAAAATTCAGATAAGACGTTCCTGCAAACACATGCATGACTGCACATGATAGAAATTTAGCTACTACTTCCCTACTTTGCAACACCATCTGCCGCTCACCCTTCTCTCTGAAAACGCAACACAAGGCCACTGAAACATCATCGCAAAAGGGGAGCGCCATAGCTAAAAAACTCCCGCATAGTCGCCGGCGTAGCCGCTGGAAGGCAAAGAGGAGCACCACATCCCCCACATCACCGGAATAGCAGAGGACCACATCGGCCAAAAAATGGGGGGAAGGGATCTCTGATTCGTATGTGCTTGAGTCGTCATCGGCCACCGCCGATCCCGAGCAAGTCGTCGTTGCCACCGCGGTGGATAAGGCCCGATCGCCCAACACTTTGCGCTGTCGCGCCCGTCTGACGGCTCCCAAATCCAGGTGCTCGCCCTCCCAGCCAGACGAGTCCTGAAACCCCCTACTGTTACCCAGTTGCAGGAAAACAACCTCGGCTTCGGCGGACACGACCATGCGGGGACGTTGTCGACCGTCTGATCAACACACGATCGAACGGCCATGGAGCCAGTGGACGGGCGCGCGCGATCAGCCAGTAGAAGGTAAGCTTTTTCCCACAAATATACTGGATGAAATACATCTTCTTGACTTTGTTTACAACAAATTATGGTCCTGTCTTTTCTAAAACATAATCTATGATGCTATGCACAATTCATTAATTAAGGCGACAGCACGGATAATGTCTGATGCGCAAAATCCATAAGAGCTCTGGACATTACCCTAGCACCAGGGTGCATGCAAGCATTTCAATTGCTTTAGAAAACAACATTGAAAAGTTGAAGAAATTCATGTGAGCACATATCTAAGGACCAAGGCAAATCTCATGATTTAAGTAAGAGCAGTTTGTAGTAATGGACTGATGGTAGCATTCACAGCAACAGTGCATGCAAAATGAAGTCAGAAATTTTCTATGAAGAGTGTAACAAGGTCCAGCAATGTTATGAGCTGCACAAAATTCAGAAACAAATACAAATCTGCAACTATGCCGAGGACCACCTCGTCTCCGACTACGCCGGCGATAACTATTCCTACTGCACCGGCGACCTCCTCCTCCTAGTAAAATCTCCCAACATCACCTACAAAAATCCGCGGAGCACCACCACCAAAGCGGCGAGCATGGGGGAGCAAGCCACCGAGACGGGGCACCACCACCACCACATCTTTCCTTAATTTCACCGGCTACAGGAATGAGGGTAAATTTATGGATCTAGCAGGGCAAGGATGCACACCTGCTGCTTGTGCAACCGTCAGCTACCTCAGATCCCGTCGTCGGCGGCAGCGTGGCTGGTCTGCCGCGGTTGCCTAGTCGTCGTTGACCACCCAGCCGCCGCCTCCGTCCCAGCCGCACGGTGCTCCGCCTCCCCGCTGCTGGATCTAATCACCACAGAGCCCCGCAACAAGAACTATGTTGCAGAAAGTGTTTCTGAAACAGCAGCTCAGCTGCAGACCCGTGCGCGTGGGGTGCGGGTGCTATCGGCCATTGGATCAAAAGACGATCCGAAGGACACGGAGCCGACGGACGTGGGCGAGAGATCGGCCGGCAGAAGGTAAGCTTTTTCCATAAAAAAATAGGATTGGATTCCTATTCCTATATAGGATTAGTTCATGTATTCTTCGTATTTCAAAGGAAGAGAATATTTGCTCAGATCTAAGGGAAAGATTTCTATCCTATGAACCAATTGACATATATTTTCTAATAAAGTTGAGATACATGTCCTCTCATTTTTTAATGACTTTTTATTCCTATGATATTGTTCTCCTAGGAACTAAATGAGGCCTTAACCTGAAGATAGATCCTGCGATATGGAAAGTTTAACATGCCTAGCTATGAGAGTAGATTTGACGGGAGTGTGTGGGGATAGGTGTAAACACGGCATGCATGGGTGTTGCTTGCGCCCTCTTTAACATGAATTGCCCACGCAGGGCTTAATGGACTGCAGGTGGTGTGGTCGATTCATAGAGGTACATCTTTTTTAGGTTTCCCATGAACAAATACATAGTAAAATCAAATTAATAAAAGAAGAAGTAAAAATATCGGTGTATGAATATTTTTACATATAAAATTAAATAAATTATGCACCTTTAGAAATGTTCATGTACTTTAGAAAATTTTGGCATAGTTTTAAAAGCATTCGTGTAATTAAATATATTATTCATGGCTGAGGGTTCCTGGTTTAAAAAATCATGCAATTTTAGAAAGACTCCACGATTAATGCAATTTAAAAAAATGTTCATGTAGTTCTAAAAAGTATTAAGGTATTTAAGATATGCTCTATATTTTTAGGAAATGATCATGTATTCAACAGTCATGCCTTTTAAATCAATGTTGTAGAAAAGCATTCACTTATTTTTCTAAAAATGTTTAAATAATTTAAAAAGTATTCACCTACTTCAAGAAAATATGTGTGTAATTTTAAACTTGTTCACACCTTAAGATTTCATATACGTGTGGTTTTGTGAAGTGTCCACACATTTTTTTTAAATCTCCATGTGTTTATTGTCAATTAAATATGTTTATATATAAAGAGTAATAGGAATTAAAATAAATATGAACATAAAAAGAAAATTGAGAGAGAGAAAAGAAAACGAAAAATAAATGCTGAATCAGAAATGGAGAAAAAAGCCATGGCCATGGTTATGCCATGAGCTCCTACGTTGTAGTATATACGACACTTTATTTCCCCCAAAAATAATACATGACACTTTATTGTTGTCTGGAATTTCAACCATGACCGAGGCCCCATAGCTTAGCGCCAGAGGCAAGGTAGAAAACTCTCCAGGTTGTTGGCCCACACAACAGCTAGAGAGTATGCTAACTTATTTATTATGGAAAATAGAGTATGCTAACTGGCCACATAACAATGCTTGAGGCCCACAAGCCAGTCACAGCCAACCTCCGAAATGTGCTCACCGTCGGCATAACGAGCCACGCATAAACTTGAAGAAGACTGGAAACCCAGGGACCAAAGTGGCCTTGGGGTTATCTCATCCAAAAGGATGAACATAGCCCTCTTATCCAAATGGCTATGGCGGATCACCTCTGCTGAGGGGGGACTCTGGCTAGATATTATCCGCGCAAAAATATTTGCATGACCAACCATTAGAGTTTGCTTAGCGGACTGGTGCTCCCAGTTTTGGCAGACGATCATTCAGCTAATGTCAGCTCTCCGTCTAGGTTCCTCGATTTGGGTCGGTTCCGGAACGAGTACCTTGTTCTGCTTGGACCGGTGGTCGGGTACCCAACCCTTCGCTACCCATTTCCAACCATTGTTAAACATTTGCTCGGACCGGGACCTAATTGTGGTCTCGGCATTAGCCGACCTCGGTGGGATCTCCTTTCGGCGAATCTTCGGTCCCGTACAGCGAGACCTTTGGGAGGAGCTTATTGTGTGTGTGGCGCCGCACACACCTTCCCTCAGCCTTGATGAGGCTCATTGGGATCTTCAACCTAACGGGCGATTCTCCACAAAATCGCTATATCACGCAATAGTGGCCACCCCAGGGCCAGTAAAGCTTAATCTCCTTTGGGAGATTAAATTTCCTCTGAAGATTAGAATCTTCCGATGCCAATTGGTTCGGGGCGCCTTATGTCCGGTACGGAGGTGCTCAAACGCAATGGCCCCTCCGATGGCCTTTGCCCTCTGTGTGCGGCGCTTGAAGACATGAACCACACTCTTTTTGCATGCCCCTCTGCGAGGTTTTTGTAGAGCTGCCTCCGCGAGGTTGTGGGTGGCAGTTGGTGCCATGATAACCTCCCCGACATGTTCGCAGAGGTTCTTGGCCTTCCCACAACTATGCGTCCATACCTTTGGGTTATTGTGGGTACCCTGGTTTGGACCTGATGCACCGTTCGTAACAAATTAGTGATTGAGCTCATCATCCCTCTCCGTGTGACTAGCGTCGTATACAAAATGTGTCCCTTTCTACAGCTCTGGAGGCCGCGTAGCAAGCGGCACGATCGCACCTTCATTGACAGGACCATCGCCGACCTCCGGGCCGCGGCTGCTTCGCTCGCTCCGCCGTCACCTCCGCCTCCTCCGGACAAGGATTAGTTAGCATTTCGGTCCTTTTTCTTTGTTTTGGGGATTGTTGTGTTGTTCCCCAGCAAGACTTTTGTTGCTTGTTGTTGCTCCTGTTGAACCCTGTTGTGTGCATGTGTTGTATCCTGCTACCTGAACCATGTGGTTGTTGTTTTGGTCGTTGCTTTAT
>NC_041386.1:663346210-663356411 GCF_002162155.2 Triticum dicoccoides | reverse complement strand
AGTTTTATTTAATGAAGACCCTCGTTCCCCTAAAAAAACCTTTGTAGAATAAAAAACTAGTTGTTACACGAACATGAACATCTGAAAAGAATCTGATTATTTATTTATTTATTTACTATTTGCTTCAGTTTCTTGTTCATTAGGAAGCATGTGCTCCGAGAGCCAAAATGGACCTCCTTGTATCTTGCCCGTACGCCATGAGTACTGCATAACAATGTGTTTTCAACCCTACACATATGTAGTACTCACTCATACCTACAGACCTCAAGTTGGTAATTGGTTTTCTCTTTCATGCCCCGCACCTCCACGAGCTGGCACTAGCAATGGGCGAGGATCCACAAGCACGCGACGCCACCAACAAGATGGCCGGTATTGCCCGATTCAAAGTTGGTGGCCGAACCTCGGTGGCCTATGCCCAAAGCGGCCATGCGAAATGCGAGAAGTGCTCATCACTACCAGCCAAAAATTGTTTTCACCAATGCATAATGGGGTGTTTTTTTTTTGTTCATATATGACTGAACATAATCAGGAAAAAAATATTTTCCATGTCATTCAGATGACCAGTACCAGAGGTTTGCTTTGCCTCCGCCGCGGACCGGGCAGATGATTATCTATCGTTCCCATATGCTTGTGTAGCACAAGCAAATCCATATCTGAAACTTGTAATTAACTAGCAATCGCACATAGGAACAAGAAAAATTGGGCCACGACCATCACATCTCAAACTAGTCAACACAACATATCTGCAGGATAGCAACATCGTAGCGAATACATGCCATCAATATACCATTGTTGAAATTTGAAGTCTCTTAGGTACTGGCCGTGATAGACAACACTCATCTCAATTGAAACATAGACGAGATCTATAGTTGCCCCTAGGTCCTCCGGACCGGATGGCGATGGCGTCTCAGCGTCGTTTTCCTTCTTGAAGGCGCTATCTTGCTCGCTCGAGGTGTCTCTGATTTTGGCTTTCGCGATGTTGGTATTCTCGCTAGTTCAGCATTGCCGCCCTTAGGTTCAGGTTTGGTAGGTCTAGTTGTGTTGTATCCCCTGTTTGGGTTGAGCATCCCTTGTATCCCTGCTCCGGACATCATGTTCATGCCTGCCTGCATTCATGGCATGTGATGGACCCCTATCTGTACTCATTATATTCCTTCTATCAATGCAATGATACGCAAGCTTTGCATATTCAGGAAAAAAGAGGTCAATAGTTGCAATTGTGCATGCCATCAGACGACATATTGCGATCGAGGAAAGTAGTGTTTTGGAAATTGGAAAATAAAAGAAGTGAAACCAATCAAGTCTGTGATATCATTTGCCAACTCTTGCGGCACCCTATGCACCTTGTCATATGCCATGAGTAGTGAGTGGTGACGAGGTCAGATCTATTCTCCTGAATAACCACTCAAAGTTTTATGGTTTTCAGTGAGACTACTAAGCATTGGTGTATCATCAATAGCATGAAAAGGCATACCCAAAGGTGATAGCCTGAGATTGCAAGTTGTAGCACGGCGACCTGCAATGTGCCTCCTGCAATTGATTAATGGGCTCCCGATGCCTCTCAAGCGTACATCCTAGTAAGTATGTGTATCTCGTCCAAATAATGGTCGAAACATGGTGATAAATTTTGGCCTCTCTTTTCATCCTTGTTTCCTATCTCCCACTAGACTCACTCTTTCCAATGCTAGGCCAACTTTATACTCCTATCATCGTTGTGTTGGGTGTGAGTGTATAATGTTTCACAAATAAATGCAATTGATTTTCAAATTATAGGTACAAAAATAACTTGTACTAATTGTGTGTTCCTTTGATGGCCATATGCCACAAAGCACATGGTTGATTTCTTTTGTGGTCTTGTATTCTTGTCCAAGTACCTATATTCTAATTTATTTTCTTAAAGATCACTTTGCAGATCCAATAAATACTTAGTTATTCTCGACACTCGAACCCTCAGTACACTAGAATCACTACTTAAATTATATGATCATTCATTAGAATGGCACAAATTCAACTAAGCTCATCAAATTCATTGGTATGGATATGACACATATACAACTCGCCAACATGACTCTTGTCGTATTTGCTAACAAGTATGCACTATTTTCATTGCTCATGCCTATCATGGAGCCATCTTGCTGATGAATATCGGATATGGGCCATGGCCTTCCACGAAGCAAACAACAATTCAAATCTTGAAAATCTCTTTGGTCCCACACATAGGATTTAAGTCCCGAGGTTCAATCGTGCTCCTCTGGTGTATCCCAATTTAACTCGCCTCAAGTTCACAAAAGAAACACAACACACATGATGGACTAACATACATCGATGGAGGGAACTAGGGAGACATGGATAGCACATGAGGGTGTGGGCCTTGGGGAAAGGAGAGGAGGGCGCCTACCCGCAGCCAACCTCCGTCGGATGGCCTCCTCGAGGGATTTGTGAGCTACTTAACACCGACCCATTAAAGGTGACACTGTGAGTTATCGTCACTAGCAACCATGTCATAAAACTCCCCAAAATATATAAGAGATGATGAGCCATGTTTTTGCTCCAGTAATGACGGTATCTAACCAGAGAGGATATCTCCTCCTCTAGGGTTTTATACGATAACCATAATTTTCTATTTATTCCATGTTCAACCACCACACTCTCTTGCTCTTCGTTTCTCTCTCTCCCAACTTTTTCTTGCCAATCGACTCTTCCCTGAAGTACGCTACTCCCGATTCACACTCCTACGCTTAGATTTGCCATGCCGCTAACAACCCTGGCACCACTGGCCTCGTGGCATCCTCTTTTCGACCGTTGTCACCTCCATCTTCTCTCTAGCTCACTTCATTCCCCTCTCATGCTCCACGCCTCCTCCCCGACTATCGATGCGGCTAGGTCTAGTCGCCATGAGCAAAGGAGAGGGCTGGCGCTGAGCGCCACTATGGTAGGCGCGGTACAAGAGCGGCGGAAGGTTGGAGTGATAGGTACCATCATAACCAATGGTTTTCCCGATGACCATGCTAGACCATGTTTTTTTTTCAAATTCTAAAACTGGCAGGCAACAAACCCATTAATGGTTTTCTCTTTTAGCACTGATAGCCGTGTGATCATTAGTGGTGATTTTAAGCGCCCGCTAGCGGGCAGCGGTTTTTCTTATGGTGGGTACTACCTCTGTTTCAAATTATATGACTTTTTGGATCCATGTAACGAAACTTATTCGACTTTGATGTGTGTCAAGAAGTTGCTTTACTTTGTCTCCAGTATTTGGGAAAATTAACAAAAAAAAACATGGGAGGTATCCTAAAATGTCGGTGCAAGGGCTACGCACCTTCCGTCAGAGCTAGCGATAATGGGGTTCCAAATCGGGCATCGCCATCCCGAGCAGGCAAGCTGGCCGGTGGCCACTGGAAATGGAACCAACATTAAAATTCAAAGCAATTGCGAGTAGTAAAAGATCGATGAGCACGCTAGCTTCATCAAGTCACGGGGATCTGTACTCGCGTCACGCACACTGCACACACATTTCTCCTCCCTAGCTCTCTCTCTCTCTCTCTCTCTCTCTCTCTCTCTCTCGCCTCTGCTTCTTTCTTGCACTGATCGAGCGAGCGAGCGAGAGGAAAGATGGCATCGTCGCCGCTGAAGGTCGCCGCGGGGCATCTGATATGCCTCGTGCCCGCACAGGGGCTCTTCGTCGGGCTGACCGTCCGCGGGGTGGAGCTCGCGCCGCCGCCGGCGGCCCACGCGACGACCCCCCTCGCCCGCTGCGCCGCCGGCCCCTGGCACCGACAGAGGATGGACGCCCTGCACACGTTCTCAGTGCTCGCCGTGGGGGCCTCGACCTACGTCGCCCTCGCCGTCAAGATCCACCGCAGTGATCGGCCGGCCGCGTGGATCCGCGCCTCCATGCTGCTCGCCGTCGCGCTGTCGCTGGCGGTCACCGTCCTCCAAACGGCGACGCTCTTCTACGCGCAGCAGGTGAGGCTCGGCGCCGACTTCTCCTGCTTCTCCGTCGCCGCCAGGGCCGGCGTCATGGCCTACGCCCTCATGGGGCTGCTCTGCGCGTGGACTCACTGCCAACTCGCCGTCGACGCTATCCGGTCCGAGTAAGCTGCTAGATGGCCCGAGCATGGAGATCCATCTGGTTAGATCAATGGCCTTTGATGCGAGATGGTTTAGGTTTCAAAAAGTATTCGAGGGTAATTAAGTGAGCAGTATGATAATTAGCAGTGGTTAATTTGTTCATGCTCGATTGCTATCTATTAGCAGGAGTATCTATCTATGTGTGGTAATTCCTTATGTTAGAAACGTGAGAGCGTCGGATCTATTGTATGAACTAGTTGATGAGCACTGCTATCTTCAGTTAGCACTTGATACGTATTCGCTCGGGTTTGTTGTTACTGAGGAATGTGTATGTATGATCCACGTGTGATGTGGTTTACATTGTTCTGTTTCTGTATATGAACTTCTATGCGTGGAGTACATAACATTGTCACGGAAGATCAGTTCCTTGCATCGATTAGGTCCTAGTGGTATGCGTGATCGACTGAGAACTATGAACGAATCTCATTCTTATCTAATCCAAGTCGACTGAGAATATTAGAACTTTCAGTCGGCCGCTAGCCCAAACCTTATTCATGTTTATCTGATTCGTTTCTTGGGCAGTTGGGTGAGTGTTGGATGCGTGTTTTGAGCTTGCTCTCGTTTCTTGGGCAGGCTATGTGATGCTTTTCCTTTGACTTTTTCTTATCTTGTTCTCCGTCCCTTGGGTGAAGTTTTACATGGAGCTAGCGTTACTTACTTAAATGTTTTGCTGCCAGATTACATCCATATATATTAAACTAAAAGAAGGTAACCTCTATCCGTGGAGAGCTAGCAATAGTGGAGGCCAATGATTGAGATAGTCGGCTCTTCTCCGCGTATCCATGGGATTACTTCGGATTGTTTCGTTGAGGTGAAGTCAGAGCTGCGGTGGCGGGCCCTGTGGCGATGATGACAGGCAGCAGGTGATCTATTCGGTGGTCTCTCACGGCGCCAACCTTGCATAGTTCTCCTTGTAAGCTCTCCATCAGAGTCGGAGTTACGCTGCCCTCGATGTGGGTGGCTGAGTTAGGCATGGGTTCTTCTTGTGTTCGCATGGGCTCTACGGTGAAGGTTGGGTAGACGTTCATCTTCGACGAAGTCGGAGTCGCTTGCTTGGAGATTAGGGATGGTAATAACGCCTGTTGGGGAGAACTGATGACGATGGCGCCAGGGTGTATGTTGACGAGGCCCTCGCTGTTGAGGTGTGTGTGTGTGGTGTCATATCGTGCCGCTCGACGGTTTGTGACGGTTTTAGTCCGGTTTTCTGTTAATTAACGTGGCAATTCTCTTCTGCTTAATAAATAAACGAGGCAAATATTTTGCCTCCGTTTCGAAGAAAAAAAAATCAGTCAACATCCTTCTGAAGCAAGCTAGCTAGCTGGCCACTGCAAATGGAGCAGTACCACTACTACACTGCAGGTATGCAGCTCAGCTCATCCTTTTCTTTTTTCTTGTTCGGTTTTGCCTTCCCTGGCACGTCGTCCTGCTTTGGGACAATGCGCTCTGCCTCGGTATTAATGGCAAAGCACATCAGCTGTACTCCAGTTGTTGAGACAAAACTGAGACCAGTTGAGACTTGAGACGGGGTGGACCATGCATGCATGCACATACGCATATGCTCGTTTGCAACTGCAACACGGATGCTTGCTTGCCTCCCTTGGAAATTAAACACTTTTTTTCATTTTTACTTATTTTCACTCGACTGGTTATTGATTTCGTTCTGAGTCAAATTTCTGGCTATTCGATTGTCAGCCCAAATCTTGGCGTCTCGTCTCGTGGGCTCGCCCGTCGAGGGGCCGGGTCAGCTTTTTTGAGCTCGTCAGGTTTTGTGTAGGCGTTCAGTTTTCATAGTGCTTTTTGTGCCAGCTTGCAGACTTAGTTCATGGAGCTCTTTTGATTTTTTTGAATTCATGGGGATAATGTGCTGGGCATTTTAGTCGGTTTTCTGTGCAGATTAAGGGTATCATGAGACCTAGTCAGTTCTATGCGGATTCAGTTTTTCCTAAAAGGACATACCGTATATGTATTGTCATCTTTTTTCTCAGCAGCAATCAGGGAGAATTGTTCCAATAGGTTATGTCATTCAGTATATTTGTTTGTTACCTTTTCTCTCAGCGGTAGCGAGGAGATAGCCAGCACATGTGTTTCAAGATCGTAGTGAATGAATGCTTCTAATGCCAGCCAGTTACTTTGTACTCCCTCCGTCCGAAAATATTTGTCATCAAAATGGATAAAAAGAGATGTATCTAGATGTTTAAATACATATCTTTTTATCCATTTTAATGACAAGTATTTCCGGGGATGGAGGAGTATTTCCTTTTTCTTTTTAGAGAATGGCTTTGCTGCGGGACACGAAGATGTTTGCACTTTTGTGTTTGATATGTTTATGCAATGTCCTCTGAATGTTTTTTATGTCAACGTTTCTTTCAAGGGGTGTTACTATTTTATTATATGGTTCCGTTGCCCTTATTTTTTTTTGATTGTTCATTACTTCTGCTGCTAGTAACTCTTCCATTTTACATTCCACCCATCCTCAGGGGAAGCCGGCAGCCTCCTTAGCATGCACGAGCTCAACCCAAATACCCTCGTAGCATGCACGAAGAGAGAACACCCCAACAGCCATTCGCTAGTCAACATGCATGAGCAAAGCGAGTGACAACGTGTTTTAAAAAATATTCAGAATTTCTAAATTTTCAAAAAATGTTCACAATACCAAAAATTGTTCAGATTTTAAAAAAAATCAAATTTTCACAAAATGTCAGATTTTCAATTTTTTTTAAAATTTTAGAAAAAATGACAGATTTTTAAATTTGTTAGAATTCAAAAAATGTCCAGATTTTAAATTTTGTTAATTTTTTTACAAAATGTATAAAATTTCGATTTTTGTCCAGTTTTTTTACAAAATTGCAGAACTTTCAAAAACACTGGATTTTCAATTTTTGCTTAAATTTTAAAAGAGATCAAACTTTCAAATATTGTTTAAATTTTCAAAAAAAACTGTGGAATTTCAAAAAATGTTATTTTTCCCCATGTTTCAAAATTTTCATTTTTTTTGAATTTTTTTGTTCATTATTTGAAAATACCGGTTGCTACAGCGTCGACCAACATGTCTAAACAGATGCAAGCTGCCAAACAGCGTCTCAACTTAGCATGTCTCAACACATACACCGCTACCAAATAACAGCAAATGCATGTACTCAGCATGTGTACACTCAACATGTATCAAAGGAGAATAACCGTGCTAGGTTGGGAATGCTACCAAACACACCCTATGGTCAGAGGTCATCCAGCGGTGGCTACCAGGATGAACTAAAATTGTTAAATGGTTGCAAATTTTAGTTCATCCTCAGCCAAAAGTATAGTTTTTTAACATGCTGATCAACGGCATCCTGGAAGATTTGAGCATGCAAATCAACAGCCAAAATTAGTCAAAATTTGAACATGCTGATCAACGACATCAAGGGGAAGTTTAATTTTTGAGCATGCTGATCAACAGCAAAAATTAGTGTTCCTCTCAGCTCTCTTCTTGGCCTCAAGTCCATTTAGTCTTAGTCCTTCATTTTTTTATGTATGTCTTCAATACTTGTCATTTTTAGTTTGTTCCTCAGTCTATAGTGTTGATTTTTTTCTTCAGTCAATTTAGTTTAAAAGTTTTTAGACAGTTTTCAGTCCTGTCTTTTCAGTCAATTGCTGTTCTAATTTTCTTTACATTTAATTCATTTTACTTTCTTAATCTCTTAATATTTGTTCTTCTTAGCGCTTAATACAGTTTATAATTATTTAGTGCTATTCAGTTTTGTGCTGTCGTTACTCTTTTGTGCTATTCAGTTTTGTTTGTATTACCTCTTAGATTTATTTTTAAGTCATTATTTAGCATTTTTTTTCTTAATACTATTATTTTTACTCATTCATATTTCTTCAGTTCAATTCAGTGTTCTCCTTTTAGTCATTTTCAGTGTTATATTGTACAATCATATTCATTGTGTTGTACTTGCATCCACTCAGTTTTCCCCTTCTAAATGAAAAGATAACCCCCTCGTTTTCCCTGTTGCTAACTTCTCGGCATCTTTTCTTTTTTCCTTAAGCAACGTTTCTCTGTATGCAACCCTTTTCATCGAGCAAGTCAACTTTGATGCCCACATGCGGTGGCGCTCGCGCTACATGATAGTGGATCAGTGGGTGCTAGTTTTAGTATTGTCGCTTCTTCAGTTAATAGTCAGTTTATCAGTTTTCGGACTACACATTTAGCATTTCAGTACTTCAGTCTTCCTTTTCCAGATCACATATACAGCTGGGAAATGGGTTGAATGGCGTGTGAGTGGCGTCGAATCTCGCCATGATCACATACAAGCTGTGAAATCAGAGATACAACTTTTAAGGCAAAATAATTTTTTGCAAGGCCAACGCCAACAAGCCCGCTGACAGCGGCGTCGCTTCCAGTGGTTGTAGCAGCCAAGAAGAAGCTACCTGTTGCCAGCGAGGCTCAAGGCAGAGCTTTGGGCTTTGCTATGTCTGCCTGCTCTCTCTTTTTTTTAAATTCTGTTGAGTTTCCTTTTCATATTTCCCAGAGGTTGTGTGAGACACTCCTCTTTTCTGTTGTAAAGTTATGCCCAATCCCTGCACATTCACAAGTTGGCTATCAGTCTATCCGCTATGTACATTTCTGGATAATTTTTGGCATTCAGTTCAGTTTAATTACGGGTAAATATTTACAATTTAGTTCAATTCTGGTCTCCATTAGTTTACCAAATTCTGGGCAACAGTGATTAGTTTATTCTGTTCAAGTTCAGTTATACTCCCTCCATTCATAAATATAAGTTTTTCTAGAGATTCCAATATAGACTACATACGGAGCAAAATGAGTGAATATACACTCTAAACTACGTCTATATACATTCGTATGTAGTCCGTATTGAAATCTCTAGAAAGACTTATATTTAGAAACGAAGGGAGTACACGATAGAGTAGTCATTTTATACTTGCACGAAAAAAAAAGAGTAGTTGTCCTTTTAGTTTTGTTCAAGTTCAGTTTCTGGTCCCATGTAGTTCAGTTCAGTTAGAGAGCAACATTCGGCATTTAGTTTTTGCACATCACAAAGCTTACTGGAACACTCATTTTTTTAGTCTTAACATTTTTCAAGCAAATACTGAAAACATGTTTTGCCTTTAAAAAAATTTCTTGCCATACTACTCGATTAACATCAGCGACTTGGAGGTTGGACTATTGTTCTCTTTGTTTTTTGTTTTGTTGACTAGATCCACTATTACATGTGTGGGCGTAGTAAGTGTCAAACGAACCACTCACCTCGCTTGACCCTTCACTTTTATTTAATTTCTTCGGTTTATATTCAGCCTATCAGTTACTTATTGAACTAAAACCACAACACAAATTTTGGAACGGAGGGTGTTTCGGAAATTGAAAAAAGAAAGAGGCCTTACTGCTGAACCAAACAAGTGTGCGATATCATTTGCCAATTCACGCGGAACCCTATGCACCTTGCTATATGCCCTGAGTGGTGAGTGGTGACTAGGTTAGATCTATTCTTTACGGTTTTTAGTGAGACTACTAAGCAGTTCCATATCATCAATAACACAAGACTGCAAGCCGCTCTGTGATCTGCAATGTGCTTTGTGCAATTGATCACTGAGTTCCTGGTGTCTCTCAAACTCTCCATCCTGGTAACATGTTTGTTTGTCGTGCAAATAATGGTAGTTAAAAGTAGAAAACTACCATATTTACCGCTAGGTTTGCAGAAAACTACCTAGATGCTAATTGTTTTGCAAAAGACAACGCGTTTCTTGTAACCTTTTTGCAGAAAACGATGATCACTCGCTTTGCCGCGTTTGAGCATGTTTTCGACATATGGGGCCCAAAAAGCTTACGTGGCCTAACGGCTCGGTCACGTCGCTGTTCGACATCCGCTACGCTGGTAAAAAAAACCGGGTCGGCACGTCCCTTTTCCCCGTTGCACCCGCTCCAACAGCCTGAACGGGTACACATAGAAAACCCCAGAACTCTATGGAGTCAAAAGTGGCCACCCTACACATTTAATCTCAATGTGGTGAGCGAGTGAATTAGAAGGCGGCGCGTGAACGTCGTAACCCTCATAATATATACGACGGTGGAGAGGGG
>NC_041386.1:663302406-663345454 GCF_002162155.2 Triticum dicoccoides | reverse complement strand
TTTTAGGTTTTTAAAAAAGTAAAAGAAAATGATAAAAGATTCGAAAAAATTAAAAAATAGATGCCCATGTGTTATGTGTTCCCGTTGTTAGAAAATTTTGAATTTTTTTGCAAAAGGCTGCCATGTTTCGGTAAAATGGCCGTAACTTTTGCATACGACCTCCGATGAAAAAGTTTTTTATATGAAAAATCATCTAGTCGAAAAGTTACATCTGAATTCAACCGGGGTAACCCCGTTGAAGATTTTTAGAATCCCCAAAAACCTAACAGAATAAAAGATACGGGGCTTTTAAGATCTGGAGGCAAAAAATTCGAAAAAAAAATTTAGCAATGGCGCATCAGTGAATAGTGCGCCACTACTAGTTTCCCGTCTTCACAATTCAAAAAAATAGCAATGGCGCACCAGTGCACGGTGCGCCACTGCTAAGTTGGGACAGAAGTTTAAAAGGGCCGGCCAGCCACTTACCCCTTTATTCTTCTCCTCCACTCCATCTCCCCCTCTCCTCCTCTCCTCCACTCCATCTCCTCCTCTCCGGCGACCTCCTCCTCCTCACGGTGCTCCTCCTCCGGTGACCTCCTCCTCACGGTGCTCCTCCTCCCTCCTCTCCTCCTCACGGTGCTCCTCCTCCGGCGACCACCTCCTCCCTCCTCTCCTCCTCACGGTGCTCCTCCTTCCTCTCCTACTCACGGTCCTCCTCCTCCTCTCCGGCAACCTCCTCATCCCTCCTCTCCTGATCCTCACGGTCTCTCCTTCCTCCTCTCCTCCTCACGGTCTCTCCTCCCTCCTCCTCTACTTCCGGCCACATGTGGAGCTCCCCCGGCACAAAGAACGTACTAGATCCAGGTCGAGAACGAAATTTAAAAAAAATTCAAGCAAAAAAATGAGCAAAAAAACAAGCCAAAAAAATGAGCCAGATCTAGATCCAGATCCAAATTCAAAATTCAAAAATAGCAATGGCGCACGGTGGGGATTAGACGGTGCGCCACTACTATTTTCCCGCCTTCAAAATAAAAAAAATAAAAAAAATCAAAAAAAAAGTTACCAGTGGCGCACCTGTAGCAACAGTAATGGCGCACTACAAGGTGCGCCACTATTACCTGCAATACTAATGGCGCACCTCTGGTGCGCCATTAGTATTTGTTACTAGTGGCGTGGTAATAGTGGCGCACCTATAGTGCGCCATTAATGGCAAAAATAGGTGCGCAACTAACAGCCCTTTTTCTAGTAGTGGTATAGATATGAGTAGTAAAACCTACTAGAGTATTCATACCCCTGCTGCAATGCAATAAAAATTGTCACCTATTCATGGAGTATAAAATTAAAGACGTTTCTATTTTCCTCTCATTATCATGTCGTTACTTTTAATAGATAACATGTTGTACATACGCTATAAAAAGTTGGTTAGTGAAGTGTATAATTTGCATTGATCTAACAAGGTAACATCTATGAGAAAGACACAAAGCTTAGTAGTACGTCTCATGCTAAAGATCCAAGTCAATACGGGTCCAGTGGTAGGTCAAAATATTGGTTTTTAGGTTTCAAATTGGCTTTAGAGTGAGGTGTGCTTTGCCACTTCGTTCTTTAGTCACTGGTGCGGAAAATGCTAGCGGTGTGTGCCAAAACCCACCTTGGTGATGTGTTGACCCCACACGATCATTATGACGCCACTGATAAAAAATCTACCTCTGGAAGGGATCCGAAGGGGAAATCAACAAGGAGGGCATCACCATCATCTCGTACAAGGAGACAACAACATCAATCATCTTCATTGTCGACCCATCTCTGTCCCATTGTAATACCAGACCCTAGAGGATTTGCACGTATACTCTGATCTATCATTCATGTTTGTCACCGCCATTCATATGACGCTAGGTAACTCCAGGTCTGAGTAATCCCCTTAGCTCTCGGGGATATGTGTTGAACGCTTATAGAGATATGACATCCTATATTCAATGTTTGATTCAATAGCCTCCATGAATGTTTTGAAGGGGCTCCACTCGGCATTTCTGCCTTGTATGGCCATGAAGCATATTACTACTATTGTAAAGGTTGTGATGCTGGGGTAAATAGGTGACAATAATATCATCTCTTTCCTACATTTCCGATTGATAGGGCAGTAACAAAGAATCCTTAGTGTGGCCGCGTCTATGGGGAAACCCTTAATAATCCCTAGTGAGAACAGGAGTGGGGAAACTACGTACGATGGTGGCATTTGTCATATGAAGACTACACAAGTAGCTCATATACTGTACTCAGCTCTGCCCAATTACAAACATAAAGTGTGGCTCAAGTATCCAACCTAGAACTATGCAATCGCATATGTTATGTTAGACTCATACTAGTGGGGATTCCGGACTCCGTGGATGCCTCAATCCTATTGTTGGTTCCATCACTTTATTTCATTTGTGTTGTTCTTTTATTTCATTTCGCACGAATTACTTTTATTCGCACTTCACTCAAAACATTCTGACAGTGTCCTGGCCGAGGGGGTCCTTGCCACATTGATTTCCCGGACTGATGGGCCGGGCTGAGGACTCCTAGGTTGGTTCCATCCTGGGCCATTTCAAGCAGCCCATCGCGCAAAACCTTACCGGCCCTTGACATATGAACAACAAAACATGTCCTTAACAAGATGGTACTTACTTTCATACAGGTGCTGCATGGCTGTCGTCAGCTTGTGTCGTGAGATGCTTGGTCAAGTCCTATAACGAGCGAAACCCTCGTTTTGTGTTCCTGAGACATGCGCCTAAGGAGAAATTGCCACCGAGTGACGTGCCAGCGGCAGATTATGTGGAAACTCGAGAAGACTTGACATACAAGAGAATTAGACGGGAGCCATGGAAGGTTCTATATTCACATGTGTAGCTGACTAGTATTTGACAGCCCTGGAAAAAAGCGAAATAGGACTTGTAACCCTAAAACCCCCAGTATGTTATATAAGTTGGGGAATCTGGGCTCGTAGATAGACACATTACAATCCATTTGTACTTTGTACTTTGTATACACCCCCAATGCAATAATAAAAAGCAGGAAGTAGAGTACATGATAACACCCGAACCTAGGTAAAATCCTTATCTTTGTTACCATCATGTCAAGTCGTCTAGTTAGGATATCATCCCGAGTGATCTGCCGGATTTAGCTTCGACATTGATGGTCCATAGAGGTTGTGTTAGGTGTACGCCGTGGCTCGGTGGGAGTTTTGGTCAAGCTCAGATTGGCTCCAGCGCGATCTTCCCGAACGGAGTCATGTGTCGCACGTTAGTCGCGGGTCACATGAGAGTCGCATGTCGCAAGCCATCCCCTCTCGTTGCGCCCGATCAAATACAAGAATAGAAAACACAGATAATTCACATGTTTGTAGATATGGTAGAGTCTAGTCTCTGGTGATGTCCAATCACCGTGTTTGTGTATTCTCCTCTTATTGTGTTGACATTTGTTTGACTCCAATGACGATGCACAGTCAATTGATGTTATATGGTACTAGAGTGTAGTACCTAGTTGCCGTAGAAATGCATCTCATCAACCCTTCCCGGCCCCAATGCCGTTCACTCGACCGACAGGTAGACGCATTTTAATTCCTTGCAATAGACTCGATGGTGTTGGTAGGGTGCAGGGCACAGGGAGAAAAATCTGTACGCCCCTCTAGTGATGACGCTACAGAAGCCCCGCTTTCTACCATAGGGAACTACTCAATCTCAATATAATCTCAATATAAGATCATTTAGAGCATCTACAGACTTGGCAAGTCTGGCCCCTCGAACGCCCGCGGACACGTCCATTGACATTGACCGGGCACCTCTCAAATGTTGTGCCGCACATTCACATACCATAAATTTTGATCCTTAAATCCTTCCAATACATGCACGTCGATCATACGGTAAAAACTGTCTGAATACCAAAGTTCGAAACAAAGCAAAGCAAATCATAGTTCAATAAACCGGACATGGCAAAATGAAATCAACGTCCGAGCGTGACGGATGGCCTAGGATCACCGGATGGGCGCCTGCTCCGAGCGGAGGCGTCCTGCTCGTCCTGCTTTGCCTGCATCAGGGCAGCCTCCTCCGCCTGCTGCCGGGCTGCCTGCTTCGCCTGCATCCGGGCCGCAGCCGCCCTCGCCGCCTCGTAGTCCCTATGGTCGTTGATCTCCTTCTTCTTGTCTGCAAGCCACTTCTTCTCATGCTCATCCAAGAGGGTATCGTCCACTGCCGCCCCCCTCTCTCGTTGTCATGGTCTCCGCAACTTGCCGGCGATGTTCTCTGCCTTGCAAGCCACAGACGACGAATTGGCGCCGCCGACGGACAAGGCAGACTGCGTCTCTGTCGCAGCGGTGTGCGTCGGGCTGAACAACATCTCCGGCGGTGGATACGGACCGGAGGTGAGGATTGGGAGCAAGGGTGGAGGACGGCAAGGGTCCGGGCGCGGGAGTGGTTGTAGTGCGGCGGGAGGAGGAGAAAGGGTTTGGTGGATTTTGTGCAATTTGGGGTGGGGTCGGGCTGATGGGTCGGACGTGGCGGGCGTTCCCGGGCGCGCCCATATCCGCCTCATATTTGAGCTGGAAATGGGGCGTGCCGGTCAGCTCGGGTGTTTAAGACCCATTTGAGAGGCCCGTCTGGGTCAAAAAATCATGACCGGACAGTGACCGGACGGCCTGCCCGGACGTATAAGGCGGGTTTGAGAGGTCCGGCTGTAGATTCTTTTAGACCACTGATCTTATATTTGTTTACAAAGCGAGGATATAGATTTCTTTTTTTTTGCGAGTGCGAGGATATACATTTCTGACAATATGAATTAGCATATACTTGACCTGAGTTAATTAAATCATTATATCCTTTCCGACGCAGCAACGTCCATGAGCAAGAGGCAAATGTACAGTTCCATAAGCTAATTATAAGACAGTAGTGAAATTCCGTATGAGGACCACACGTACCATACCACTATTGTTTGCACTGCGCATGCTTAAGTAGTTGAACCACCGCACAAATCCATATACGCACAGCTTCTTCCGTGTCTAAATCAGAAGAGCAGCACACTCCCGGTAGGTAGCAGCACATCACTCTCATCGGTACATTCCATGCATGCATGGATGGCCACTCACGGGACCATTTCTCATGCGTATATTTGTGGTTCTTTCTTATCTATCCCCATGCCAGCCCAGCCGGCTAGCTGGAATGATGTTATCTCAAGAAGAAAAGGGAATATTGCTCTAATCGGAG
This sequence comes from Triticum dicoccoides, assembly GCF_002162155.2. Lineage (NCBI taxonomy): Eukaryota > Viridiplantae > Streptophyta > Magnoliopsida > Poales > Poaceae > Triticum > Triticum dicoccoides. The sequence continues at coordinate 663,340,241 of NC_041386.1, read as the reverse complement.
CCAAACTTTCTCGTTCAACAATAGCTTTCCTGGCAAAGAATGAAACTAATTTTGTTGAGAGAGAAGAAACGCCAAAAGGAAGCAGCCATGGAACCGAGGAGACTAGCTAACCACAACTGAAACCAGCAGGCAGTGGTACATTTGCTCTCCGGCACATGGCCTTCCTTAATTTCTGTGCTCAATAATTCAGCAGCCAGACCAGAAGTATTATTCTGCAGAATGGGAGAGCTAATAATTGTTCAGAATGCTGAATTCGGGCAGGCCAAGCAAATGGAGGCTGAAAGGAGCAGAGAGATATGGGGGGGAATCTCTGACAATAGGAAGGGAAGCACTTGTCTCTGACCTTGGCGCACCAACTTGGAGAGAAAGATGCCGGCCGCGAGATCGAATGTCAAATAGCCAGGCAGACCGACCTCTGTCCCTCCACCATCCTACCAAAGGCATGGGGGATGCAGGGTTCATCATGTGCTGTTCTGAACCCATTGAGGATGTTGTGGCTTTTGGTCACAAAGTGGAGCTGGAACCCGAGCAGACTTTGCTTCAAAACTGCAATGATCTTTGTATGTGGTTTCTGGACAAGAGTCAATCAGCATGCCTGAGAAGAACACAACTGATGACATGCTCCATACTCGTCAAGCTTGTCTCGGGAATTAATTAATTAATTAATTAGGACATGGAAAAACATTTAGGTTAGGATTAAAATTTAACATGCTGGCAATTTTTTTCCCTTGAGTTAATAGTGTTTAGCACATGTAGTTGTGGCACTACGACAGACAGGCAGCGACCATGACGTCAGGATCACCTGTGCTGGCCTAGCTGGATAATCATGTTGGAAATATGCCCTAGAGGCAATAATAAAAGTGTTATTATTATATTTCTTTGTTCATGATAATAGTCTTTTATTCATGCTATAACTGTATTATCCGGAAATCGTAATACACGTGTGAATACATAGACCACAATATGTCCCTAGTAAGCCTCTAGTTGACTAGCTCGTTATAATCAACAGATAGTCATGGTTTCCTGGCTATGGACATTGGATGTCGTTGATAACGGGATCACATCATTAGGAGAATGATGTGATGGACAAGACCCAATCCTAAGCCTAGCACAAAGATCGTGTAGTTCGTATGCTAAAGCTTTTCTAATGCCAAGTATCTTTTCCTTAGACCATGAGATTGTGCAACTCCCGGATACCGTAGGAATGCTTTGGGTGTATCAAACGTCACAACGTAACTGGGTGGCTATAAAGATGCATTACAGGTATCTCCGAAAGTGTCTGTTGGGTTGGCACGAATCGAGACTGGGATTTGTCACTCCGTGTAAACGGAGAGGTATCTCTGGGCCCACTCGGTAGGACATCATCATAATGTGCACAATGTGACCAAGGGGTTGATCACGGGATGATGTGTTACGGAACGAGTAAAGAGACTTGCCGGTAACGAGATTGAACAAGGTATCGGTATACCGACGATCGAATCTCGGGCAAGTACAATACCGTTAGACAAAGGGAATTGTATACGGGATCGATTGAGTCCTTGACATCGTGGTTCATCCGATGAGATCATCGTGGAACATGTGGGAGCCAACATGGGTATCCAGATCCCGCTGTTGGTTATTGACCGGAGAACGTCTCGGTCATGTTTGCATGATTCCCGAACCCGTAGGGTCTACACACTTAAGGTTCGATGACGCTAGGGTTATAAAGGAAGTTTGTATGTGGTTACCGAATGTTGTTCGGAGTCCCGGATGAGATCCCGGACGTCACGAGGAGTTCCGGAATGGTCCGGAGGTAAAGATTTATATATGGGAAGTCCTGTTTTGGTCACCGGAAGAGTTTCGGGGTTTATCGGTAACGTACCGGAACCACCGGGAGGGTCCCGAGGGTCCACCAAGTGGGGCCACCAACCCCGGAGGCTTGCATGGGCCAAGAGTGGTGAGGGACCAGCCCCTTAGTGGGCTGGTGCGCCTCCCACAAGGGTCCATGGCGCCTAAGAGGTGGAAAGGGGGCAAACCCTAAGGGGATATGGGCCTTAGGGCCCATATTGGTGCGCCTCCCTCTCCTCTCCGCTCTTGGCCGCCACCCCCTTTGCCATCTAGGGCTGCCGCCCCCCTTAGGGGTGGGAACCCTAGAGGGGGGCGCACCCTCCTCCCTCTCCCCTATAAATAGTAAGGCATAGGGCTGCCCATAACACGCGATTCGATCTCTCGTTGGTGCAGCCCTGCGTCTCTTCTTCCTCCTCTTCTAGCCACGCTCCTCCACCACCACCACGCCGTTGTGCTGCTGCTGGATGGAGTCTTCCTCAACCTCTCCCTCTCTTCTTGCTGGATCAAGGCGTGGGAGACGTCACCGGGCTGTACGTGTGTTGAACGCGGAGGTGCCGTCCGTTCGGCACTAGGATCTCCGGTGATTTGGATCACGACGAGTACGACTCCTTCAACCCCGTTCTCATGAACGCTTCCGCTTAACGATCTACAAGGGTATGTAGATGCACTCTCCTTCCCCTCGTTGCTGGTTTCTCCATAGATAGATCTTGGTGACACGTAGGAAAATTTTGAATTTCTGCTACGTTCCCCAACAGTGGTATCAGAGCTAGGTCTATTGCGTAGTTTCTTTGCACGAGTAGAACACAAAGTAGTTGTGGGCGTTGATTTTGTTCAATATGCTTACCGTTACTAGTCCAATCTTGTTTCGACGGTATTGTGGGATGAAGCGGCCCGGACCGACCTTACACGTACTCTTACGTGAGACAGGTTCCACCGATTGACATGCACTTGGTGCATAAAGTGGCTAGCGGGTGCCAGTCTCTCCCACTTTAGTCGGAACGGATTCGATGAAAAGGGTCCTTATGAAGGGTAAATAGCAATTGGCATATCACGTTGTGGTCTTGCGTAGGTAAGAAACGTTCTTGCTAGAAACCCATAGCAGCCACGTAAAACTTGCAAACAACAATTAGAGGACGTCTAACTTGTTTTTGCAGGGTATGCTTTGTGATGTGATATGGCCAAGAAGAATGTGATGAATGATATATGATGTATGAGATTGATCATGTTCTTGTAATAGGATTCACGACTTGCATGTCGATGAGTATGACAACCGGCAGGAGCCATAGGAGTTGTCTTTATTTATTGTATGACCTGCGTGTCATTGAACAACGCCATGTAACTTACTTTACTTTATTGCTAAACGCGTTAGCCATAGAAGTAGAAGTAGTCGTTGGCGTGACAACTTCATGAAGACACGATGATGGAGATCATGATGATGGAGATCATGATGTCAAGCCGGTGACAAGATGATCATGGAGCCCCGAAGATGGAGATCAATGGAGCTATATGATATTGGCCATATCATGTCACAACTATATAATTGCATGTGATGTTTATTATGATTGTGCATCTTGTTTACTTAGGACGACGGTAGTAAATAAGATGATCCCTTACAAAATTTCAAGAAGTGTTCTCCCCTAACTGTGCACCGTTGCTACAGTTCGTCGCTTCTAAGCACCACGTGATGATCGGGTGTGATGGATTCTTACGTTCACATACAACGGGTGTAAGACAGTTTTACACAGCGAAAACACTTAGGGTTAACTTGACGAGCCTAGCATGTACAGACATGGCCTCGGAACACAGAGACCGAAAGGTCGAGCATGAGTCGTATAGTAGATACGATCAACATGAAGATGTTCACCGATGATGACTAGTCCGTCTCACGTGATGATCGGACACGGCCTAGTTGACTCGGATCATGTAATCACTTAGATGACCAGAGGGATGTCTATCTGAGTGGGAGTTCATAAGATGAACTTAATTATCCTGAACATAGTCAAAAAGGACCTTTTGCAAATTATGTCGTGAGCTCGCGCTTTAGTTCCACTGTTTAGATATGTTCCTAGAGAAAAATATAGTTGAAAGTTGATAGTAGCAATTATGCGGACAGTAGAAAGCTTATGTCCTTAATGCACCGCTCAGTGTGCTGAACCCCAAACGTCGTTTGTCGATATTGCGAACATCGGACATACACGTTTTGATAACTACATGATAGTTCAGTTAAATGGTTTAAGTAGAGGCACCAAAGACGTTTTCGAAACATCGCGGAACATATGAGATGTTTCAAGGGATGAAATTGGGATTTCAGGCTCGTGCCCACGTGAAGAGGTATGAGACCTCCGACGATTTTCTTAGCCTACAAACTAAGGGAGAAAAGCTCAATCGTTGAGCTTGTGCTCAGATTGTCTGAGTGCGACAATCACTTGAATCGAGTGGGAGTTGATCTTCCAGATGAGATAGTGATGTTTCTCCAAAGTCATTGCCACCAAGCTGCTAGAGCTTCATGATGAACTATAACATACCAGGGATAGATATGATAATCCTTGAGGTATTCACGATGTTTGACACCGCGAAAGTAGAAATCAAGAAGGAGCATCAAATTGTTGATGGTTGGTGAAACCACTAGTTTCAAGAAGGGCAAGGGCAAGAAGGGATACTTCATGAAACGTCAAATCAGTTGCTGCTCTAGTGAAGAAACCCAAGGTTGAACCCAAACCCGAGACTAAGTGCTTCTGTGATAAGGGGAATAGTCACTAGAGCAGAATTACCCTAGATACTTGGTAGATTAGAAGGCTGGCAAGGTCGATAGAAGTATATTGGATATACATTACGTTAATGTGTACTTTACTAGTACTCCTAGTAGCACCAGGGTATAAGATACCGGTTCGGTTGCTAAGTATTAGTAACTCGAAATAAAAGCTACGGAATAAACGGAGACTAGCTAAAGGTGAGCTGACGATATGTGTTGGAAGTTTTTCCAAGCTTGATGTGATCAAGCATCGCACGCTCCCTCTACCAACGAGATTGGTGTTAAACCTAAATAATTGTTATTTGGTATTTGCGTTGAGCATAGACATGATTGGATTATGTCTATCACAATACGGTTATTCATTTAAGGAGAATAATGGTTACTCTATTTATTTGAATAATACCTTCAATGGTCTTGCACCTAAAGGAATGGTTTATTGAATCTCGATCGTAGTGATACACATTTTCATGCCAAAAGATATAGGATAGTAATGATAGTACCACCTACTTGTGGCACTGCCATGTAAGTCATATTGGTATAAAACGCATGAAGAAGCTCCATGTTGATGGATCTTTGGACTCACTCGTTTTTGAAAGGTTTGAGACATGCGAACCATGCCTGTTGGTGTATACGCATGAAGAAACTCCATGCAGATGGATCATTTGGACTCACTTGATTCTGAATCACTTGAGATATGCAAATCATACCACATAGGCAAGATGACTGAAAAGCCTCGGTTTCAGTAAAATGGAACAAGATAGCAACTTGTTGGAAGCAACACATTTTGATGTGTGCAGTCCAATGAGTGCTGAGGCATGCAGTGAATATCGTTATGTTCTTACTTCACAGATGATTCGAGTAGATGTTGAGTATATTTACTTGATGAAACACAAGTCTGAATGGTTCAAGTAATTTAAGAGTGAAGTTTAAGAGGATAGAATGTCTATGATATGATCATAGAGATGAATATCTGAGTTACGAGTTTTGGCACACAATTAAGACATTGTGGAAATTGTTTCACAATTAATACCGCCTGGAACACCATAGTGTGATGGTGTGTCCGAACATCATAGTTGCACCCTATTGGATATGGTGGGTACCATGATGTCTCTTATCAAATTACCACTGTCATTCATGGGTTAGGAATTAGAGACAACCACATTCACTTTAAATAGGGCACCACGTAATTCCGTTGAGACGACACCGTTTGAATTATGGTTTGGAGAAACCTAAGTTGTTGTTTCTTAAAAAGTTTGGGGCTGCAACGCTTATGTGAAAAAGTTTTAGGTTGATAAGCTCGAACCCAAAGCGGATAAAATGCATCTTCATAGGACACCCAAAACAGTTGGGTATACCTCCTAATTCAGATCCGAAAGCAATATGGATTGTTTCTTGAATCGGGTCCTTTCTCGAGGAAAGGTTTCTCTCGAAAGAGTTGAGTGGGAGGATGGTGGAGACTTGATATGGTTATTGAACCATCACTTCAACCAGTGTGTATCAGGGCACAGGAAGTTGTTCATGTGGCACCTACACCAATTGAAGTAGAAGCTTATGATAGTGATCATGAAGTTTCGGATCAAGTCACTGCCGTACCTCCTAGGGTGACAAGGATACGTACTACTTCAGAGTGGTACAGTAATCATGTCTTGAAGGTCATGTTGCTAGACAACAATGAACCTACGAGCTATGAAGAAGCGATGGTGGGCCCAAATTCCGACAAATGGTTAAGAAACCATGAAATCCGAGATAGGATCCATGTATCAGAACAAAGCATGGACTTTGGTGGACTTGCCCGATGATCGGCAAGCCATTGAGATAAATGGATCTTTAAGAAGAAGACGGACGTGGATGGTGATGTCACCGTCTATGAAGCTCGACTTGTGGCAAAGAGTTTTTTCACAAGTTCAAGGAGTTGACTACGATGAGATTTTCTCATCTGTAGCGATGCTTAAGTCCATCGGAATCATGTTAGCATTAGCTGCATTTATGAAATCTGGCAGATGGATGTCAAAACGAGTTTCCTTACCAGTTTCGTAAGGAAAGATTGTATGTAATACAATCAGAAAGGTTTTGTCGATCCTAAGGATGCTAAAAGGTATGCTAGCTCCAGCAATCCTTCCATGGACTGGAGTAAGCATCTCGGAGTTGGAATGTATGCTTTGATGAGATGATCAAAGATTTTGGTGTATACAAAGTTTATGAGAAACTTGTATTTCCAAAGAAGTGAGTGGGAGCACTATAGATTTTCCGATGAGTATGTGTTGTTAACATGTTGTTGATCGGAAATGACGTAGGATTTCTGGAAAGCATATAGGGTTATTTGAAAAGTGTTTTTCAATGGAAAACCTGGATTAAGCTACTTGAACGTTGAGCATCAAGATCTATAAGGATGGATCAAAACGCTTAATGGTACTTTCAAATGAGCACATACCTTGACATGATCTTGAAGGTGTTCAAGATGGATCAGTCAAAGAAGAAGTTCTTTCCTGAGTTGTAAGGTACGAAGTTAAGACTTAAAGCTCGACCATGGCAGAATAGAGAGAAAGGACGAAGGTCGTCTCCTATGCTTAAGACATAGGCTCTACAGTATGCTATGCTGTGTACCGCACCTGAAGTGTGCCTTGCCATGAGTTAGTCAAGGGGTATAAGAGTGATCCAAGAATGGATCACAGACAGTGGTCAAAGTTATCCTTAGTAACTAGTGGACTAAGGAATTTTCTCGATTATGGAGGTGGTAAAAGAGTTCGTCGTAAAGGTTACGTCGATGCAAGCTTAACACCTATCCGGATAGCTCTAAGTAGAGATACCGGATACGTACAATGGGGCAACAATTTAGAATAGCTCCAAGTGGAACAGTTATTTGGAATGGCTCCAAATAGAACGTGGTAGCTACATCTAGGAGATGACATAGAGATTTGTAAAGCACACACGGATCTGAAAGGTTGAGACCCGTTGACTAAAACCTCTCTCACAAGCAACATGATCAAACCCAAAACTCTTTGGATGTTGGTCACATGGTGATGTGACCTGTCAGTGTTAATCACATGGTGATGTGAACTAGATTATTGACTCTAGTGCAAGTGGAAGACTGTTGGAAATATGCCCTAGAGGCAATAATAAAAGTGTTATTATTATATTTCTTTGTTCATGATAATAGTCTTTTATTCATGCTATAACTGTATTATCCGGAAATCGTAATACACGTGTGAATACATAGACCACAATATGTTCCTAGTAAGCCTCTAGTTGACTAGCTCGTTATAATCAACAGATAGTCATGGTTTCCTGGCTATGGACATTGGATGTCGTTGATAACGGGATCACATCATTAGGAGAACGATGTGATGGACAAGACCCAATCCTAAGCCTAGCACAAAGATCGTGTAGTTCGTATGCTAAAGCTTTTCTAATGTCAAGTATCTTTTCCTTAGACCATGAGATTGTGCAACTCCCGGATACCGTAGGAATGCTTTGGGTGTATCAAACGTCACAACGTAACTGGGTGGCTATAAAGGTGCATTACAGGTATCTCCGAAAGTGTCTGTTGGGTTGGCACGAATCGAGACTGGGATTTGTCACTCCGTGTAAATGGAGAGGTATCTCTGGGCCCACTCGGTAGGACATCATCATAATGTGCACAATGTGACCAAGGGGTTGATCACGGGATGATGTGTTACGGAACGAGTAAAGAGACTTGTCGGTAACGAGATTGAACAAGGTATCGGTATACCGACGATCGAATCTCGGGCAAGTACAATACCGTTAGACAAAGGGAATTGTATACGGGATCGATTGAGTCCTTAACATCGTGGTTCATCCGATGAGATCATCGTGGAACATGTGGGAGCCAACATGGGTATCCAGATCCCGCTGTTGGTTATTGACCGGAGAACGTCTCGGTCATGTCTGCATGATTCCCGAACCCGTAGGGTCTACACACTTAAGGTTCGATGACGCTAGGGTTATAAAGGAAGTTTGTATGTGGTTACCGAATGTTGTTCGGAGTCCCGGATGAGATCCCGGACGTCACGAGGAGTTCCGGAATGGTCCGGAGGTAAAGATTTATATATGGGAAGTCCTGTTTTGGTCACCGGAAGAGTTTCGGGGTTTATCGGTAACGTACCGGGACCACCGGGAGGGTCCCGGGGGTCCACCAAGTGGGGCCACCAACCCCGGAGGCTTGCATGGGCCAAGAGTGGTGAGGGACCAGCCCCTTAGTGGGCTGGTGCGCCTCCCACAAGGGCCCATGGCGCCTAAGAGGTGGAAAGGGGGCAAACCCTAAGGGGATATGGGCCTTAGGGCCCATATTGGTGCGCCTCCCTCTCCTCTCCCCTCTTGGCCGCCACCCCCTTTGCCATCTAGGGCTGCCGCCTCCCTAGGGGTGGGAACCCTAGAGGGGGGCGCACCCTCCTCCCTCTCCCCTATAAATAGTGAGGCATAGGGCTGCCCATAACACGCGATTCGATCTCTCGTTGGTGCAGCCCTGCGTCTCTTCTTCCTCCTCTTCTAGCCACGCTCCTCCACCACCACCACGCCGTTGTGCTGCTGCTGGATGGAGTCTTCCTAAACCTCTCCCTCTCTCCTTGCTGGATCAAGGCGTGGGAGACGTCACCGGGCTGTACGTGTGTTGAACGCGGAGGTGCCGTCCGTTCGGCACTAGGATCTCCGGTGATTTGGATCACGACGAGTACGACTCCTTCAACCCCGTTCTCATGAACGCTTCCGCTTAACGATCTACAAGGGTATGTAGATGCACTCTCCTTCCCCTCGTTGCTGGTTTCTCCATAGATAGATCTTGGTGACACGTAGGAAAATTTTGAATTTCTGCTACGTTCCCCAACAAATCAGTGACCACAAACTGATTTCCTTTGTCGCTCTTCTACTTTGCTAAGATGACGACGACGATGATGATACAGTGAGCCTTTAGCATAGTAGCAACAGATAGATCTTTGGCTTTGATCAGCTTTTGCTAGCTGCTTGCTCAAGGAGAAGATAAAAGTTTTCATAGAAGAATGATGCGTGGCCAGAAGCACTAGTGTTTGTATATTATGGGACGGAGGGAGTAGTAGTTGTAATCATCTATGCAATTCAATCAGCTAGTGGTTTCCTTTCAAAGTTGTAGTACTAGGTGTGTGGCCACATTTCGATGGTAATTGTTCGGAGTTCAGACATGCAATTCAATGCTAGACAGAAACCTCAGATATTTGAAGATAAGGTTTTCTCTCACCATAAAAAGATTCAGTAAACTAGTCACTCACCTTAATCACAGATATATTCCCTCTGTCCCTAGTCGTAGTGTTTTTCGTAAAACAAGGCAAAAGGCTTGGCATTTTCATTGATTAAGAAGCGAGGGCTTTAACAAGAGACTCAACAGAGGGTCAAAAAGGTCATACACTCATGCGGCATTACATAACTCAATTGTGTTGCGGACGCAAACATCCATAAATTTACTTCCTCCTTAATAGTGTGCACTATAATCGCAGAGGGGGTCGAAGAGTTGCAGAACACCCTACCATTGCGCTCCTTCCAGAGCTCTCAGAAGACCAGCAACAACAAGGAGGACATTGTGTTTCCATGAGATGGACCTGGATTGGATCCCAAGCCACCAATCTTTGACAGTAGTTGTTGCAACCTCCAATCTCTAGGATTGACATTCTCACAACCCCAAACGCACTTTTTCCTGACGGCCAAATACCGTCAGGAAAGCGTCAAAATCGTCAGGAATGAGAGCTTACCGTCAGGAATTTCCCGTCAGCAACAGCTTTTCAGGAATAATATGCGCTCCTGAAGGTAGCCGTCAGGAACGTTATTCCTGACGGGGCCTCCACAATCGACCAACTGTGATGCCTGACGGTGGCACCGTCAGGAAATGCCTTCAGGAATCTGGCCGTCAGGAATGGTCTCTGCTTTCCTGAATGTTATTAGGTCGCCTTCAGGAATAAGCACCTCCTAATCGTGAAGGCTGGCTACGTCAGGAAAGTAAAACATGGTAGCACAGCGACCCCGTCAGGAATGATTATTCACCCCAAAAAATCAAAATAATATTGAATTACTGAAATTCACAGCCAATTATGGTACAACAATTAATATTCTGGCACAAACAAAGGTCGCATAGCCCAGTTTAAGATGGCATCCCATTCATAGCTCACAATATATACCCATTACACAAACCTCCATGTTCACCAGATTCGCGTAATTACCAAAAGCTCAACTTAACACTAGTTATTAGCCAGACCAAAAGACATACTAGAGTCCCAAATTTTCATCAGTAGTAGCGGTTGACAAATAAAAGGGTCCGTGCATATAGTTACCAATACAAGCACTAATTATAACTATGGCATTCCTAAATGATTTTCAGGTGTTGGACCAGAACCATGATCATCCATTTGAGTAGCAGCATCAACATGCCTTTCATCATGTGAAGAATCTGTCATTGGAGTACCACCATCCTCTTGGGCCTGGGGTGTTTCATTCATCTGCAAAGTGTTAATGCAACAGAATTCAGCATAGTGAAGTAAAACAGTGAACACACACTAAAGCAGTGCACATTTTACAAGTATTAGAACAGGCTATTAATAAAGCAGGAGCAACTGATTGCCATAGATTGATTTTCCTAATCTTCACTACATGCAATTGTATTAGGTGATATATTCTGTCTATCCCATCTGTTTTGTGAAACAGGAAAAAGAAAAGAGTGTTCTCACTTTATTGTCTATCCCATATGCAGGGCTTTGGCACGCATATGACAGATAATACACTAATTTAACCTGACTAGCCAGCACAAATGGATCAAAGTTTGCCATTCTTGAGCTATGCATGACCTCTACCAACCCTATATTGTCTGTACGCTTAGTACCCTCAGAAGTTGGATCAAACCAGCGACATTTGAATATAGCCAACTCAAGTTCAATAGTGCCCTCCCATGAGATCTGTAGAATGTCCTCGATAATACCAAAATACTCAACAGGATTATCATCCTCATCAAAGCTCGTGACACAAACTCCTATATTACATGAACCCAAATCTGCTCTAGTCTTCTCATAGATCTCTGAGCGAAACCTATATCCATTCACATCATAAATTCCATAGGTTTTCACTCTTGTCGGAAACCCATATGACATTTGACGCAATGCATTATGAACACCTGAAGTTGTTTGACATTGCACCAAAATGTTTACTTATATTAGTTTTGCCTTCTATGTAGTTGAACAGATAGTGAGTGGAACAAGTATGGGGCACATTACATGAGATTTGAACCAGCTGAAAAAGTTAGGGCACTTGTTGCCAAGTATTGTCAACAACCGTGCTATGGCAGACATAGTTGAGTGGCTTGTATTTTCATGCACCAACTCTTTTACATTATCAATCATTCTATAGAAATCTTGGGCTGAAGCTATTGGTTGTTGTTCAATTGGGGGGGCACGCGCAGCTAGATCATTCAACATAATGTCCATCCGATCAGCCTCTGCAACATCTACATAGTCTGTAATTTCAACATGCCCTTCACCATGTGCAGTCCAAACAGTATAATTCCGCTTGAAACCAAAATGACACAGATCTAACTCTACATCATCCCTATTCTTGCTCTCATAGTTTCGACATTTAGCACATGGACACTTAATCTTTTCATTCTGGACTACACTTGGCATAGAGAAGGCAAAATCTATGAATTCTTTTGTCTTATTATACCAATCATCAGTTAATTTACTGTGAGTCCAACCACTATACATCCACTCCATGGTTTTTGAGTCGCGACTCATGCGAGTCGCTCTGGGGCAGCGACTCGGAAGAAGTCGAGCCTGCGTTGTGACTAGTCGCGACTCAGAGTCGCGAGTCGACACTAAGCTGAGTCGACCATATTTTTGCGACTCATAGACTAGTCGTCGACTAGTCGCGACTAGTCGAGCGACTCGAAATCCATGATCCACTCACGCTCCGTCATTGAATAATGCTGTTATTGCACAATTTGGAATGTATAACAGTTAATGATCTAACATGGCAATGAAAAAATTACATAAACAAGCATATGGATGTGGAAGAGTGGACATTGGACCTGTCAATGGAGAGGGCTGATGTGCAACACTATCACTCCTAGAACTTGGTCTTCGTAGAACTAAGCTGTCCTGATTTGGCCTTCTGCACATAGACATATGGGAACTAAAATATCAATTCCTTTGCACTGGGACCATAAAACAAATTATTTGAAACTGAATCATATACTAATCACAGTCTCTAGTGATGCTGCAGCCAATCTTTTCAAAAGAAGAACAAAAAATAGCATCTTTTACCTCAAGAAAAGTGTCAAATACTAAACAATGACCCCTGCATGCTGTTACTAGTGAACTCTGCTATTACTAAACATGAAAGGTCTACAAGCTGTTACCTTTTTTGGTCGATTTGGAGGCGCTGGGCTGGAAAGGAAACAAAGGGCGAGGAAGTGAGTCAGATCTGGAGGACGAGGAGGCGCCGGTCGATGCGGAGGCACTGGAGAGGCTCGACGACGAGGGGGGTTGTTGGACGTCGAAGGGGCGGCGCTGGAAGCGCCGGTCGATGCGGAGGCGCTGGAGAGGCTCGACCACGAGGGAGACTGTTGGACGTCGAAGGGGCGGCGCTGGAAGCGCCGGTCGATGGGGATCGAAGCGGCGCTGTACTGCGAATCTACGAGGGGAGCCGGTCGTCGGGGATGAAGGCGCCGCTGGAATGGTTGGAGGGCGCGCAAGGGGAGGCTGGCCGGCAAGGGAGGCGAGTGGCTGGACGTTGACCGGGCAGCGTTGGCCGGTGAGGGAGGCGAGTGGTCGGACGGCGACGAGGCGGCCGTGGACGGGGAGGTAGACGGCGCTGGAGGAGTGGGGGAGCAGCGGTGTGGGGTCATCCGCCGGCGGTGGAGTGCGGCGTCGCCGGATGGGAGGCGGCGGCCATAGGGGATTGGGAGCAGGGCGGCGTCATGCAAGGGGGTGGTTGGAGGATTCGGGGGCCAGCAGAGTCGTTTTAGGGATTTTGACCGGTCGTTCCTGACGTTGGGCCCGTCCACGTCAGCCATGAGGTGCACAACCAGCGCGAAATCCTGTACCGAGCGGAAAAATCACGCGCGTTGTTCGCTCCTAGCCAAAAATCGCGCGCCTTTCTTTCCACTGCACGTTCCTGAAGGTGGTGCACAGTCACGTGCGTGCGCAAGCAGTTATTCCCCATGTGGATTGCCTCCCTTCACGAGTGTACGTCCACATTCCTGAAGGTTTCTTGTATTCGTGAAGGTAATCACCGGCCCATTCAGGATTGACTTGGTTCATTTGCGTCGGGGCAACATCCACGTCAGGAACGTGGTATGTTCCTGAAGGAGACCCTGCAATCATCAGGAATTACACAAACCGTCAGGAAAAAGTGCGTTTGGGGTAGTGTCTGGAGCCGAAACCGTTGAAAAATGTCTCACCACACCCGCATCGACAAGGGGCAGTGGCAAAGAAGATGTGTGGGCGACTCCCCGGTTTGGTTACATAGTGGACAGAGACCGCATAACCATCCTTGGCCCTCAAGTCTATCCGATGACCAAATTTTGTTTTCCATCACCAACTAGGCAAACACTTGCACTTTGAAGGCGCCCAAGATTTCCAAAGAGTCGCGTGCATGGCCAAGCGAGTGTGACCTTCAAATTGCACATTGTAAGTCAAAGAAGCTAAGTAGATACCGTCTGAAGTGAATTTCCAAGTTATCTTACCAGGGACATCATCGGTGAGCTGTATGGAACTAAGCTTCTCTCAAAGGGAAGCAAACTGTTGAATGTGTTCCACAGGGAGACCTTTGTGGCAGCTGATCTGAGTCACCCAAAAGTTGTTCTGCATGGCCTTTTTGAACCGAAGAACTTTTCATTTTAGAGCACTCGAAAATCTTGGGGGCAATGCTCTTTTCAGAATCCATTGAGGATGTTGTGGCTTTTGATTGCAAGGTGGAACAGGGTCCACAACAGACTTTGCTTGAAAATTGCAATATTATTTGTGTGTGGTTTCTGAACAAGGATCAATCAGCATGCCTGAAGAGAACAGAACTGATGACATACTCCATACTTGTCAAGCTTGACTCAGGAACTAATTAATTAATTAGGACATAATAAAAACATTTAGGTTAGGATTAAAATTTAACATCATGACCATTTTTTCCCCTCAAGACTTGAGTTAATGGTGTTTATCACATATAGCTGTGGCACTACGTACAACAGACATGCAGATATATTTCACATCTACTACATCGGTACATCCGTCCTGGTTTACTTTTTTTTAGAAAAGCAGGATGACCCCAGCCTCTGATCCGTCCTGGTTTACTAGGCTTAGGGCATCTCCAGCCGCGCCCCCAACAGGCCCTCCCCAGGCGATTTTGCCGTGCCGGCGCCAAAAAAAGGCCCCAGTCGCGCCCCCAGAAGCCCGTTTTTCGCCGGCTCGGGCCAAAACTGGTGCCGGCGGACCCAGGCCGAACCCGGCGCCCTGGGGGCGCTTGGGGAGCCGGCACAAGCGAAAAAGGCGCGTGGGCCCGCCCTGGAAGCGATCCGAGGGCCTTTTCCCGCCGTTTCTTGACGCTTTTTCCTCACATCTCTCCTGCTCGCTCGCCTTCCTCCCGCCATTCTCTCCCTTTCTCCCGCCAAACCCCCTCCCGCTCGCCGCGAAGAAGCACGCCATGCCACCGAAGAAGTATGCCATGCCGCGCGCGGCGGCGACCGCAACTGGTGCCGTGGCCCAGCCGAAGCAGAGGAAGCCGAGGGCGCCGCCATCGAAGCCACCGGGCCTGTCGAACGCCGAGTGGAGGGTGGAAGTTCAGCGGCGCGAAGCAGTCACCACCGACAGGCGGAACAGGGCCATAGCCAAGAAGGCCCGCGACAACGCGGCGCGCGCGGCGGCGTCTTCCTCGGTCGACCAGGCGGGGATGAATCCACCCGTCGTCAGTCACGCCCAGTACGCGCCCTGGGGACAGCAAGGCGCCGGATCTCCATGGGGTTCATCGTCGCCCGGCTATGCCGACGGCGACGCGCACGGTGGGTTCAACCCAAACGTGACCTTCCCTCATGGTCACCCCGCTACGCGCACGCCCTCGCCCGCCTTCGTCGGCGTGCAGTACCCTCCATACAACTACTCGCCGCCCGCCGCCTACGCGTCCACACCGACGCCCCATCTCTACCGCGGACCGCTACCCTTCTCGCACCTCGGCGACGCCGACGACACGGGAGCCGACATGGACGACATCATCGCGACAGGATCGACCGCGGCCGCCGCGTCTCCCGGGTTCGCCGCCCAGGACGAGGTAGTGGACCTCAGCGGCGACATGGAGGCCGAGCTCGGCTACGTCTACGGCGACGACGCGCAGGGACCCGGGGAGGAGGAGGAGGAGGAGGAGGAGGAGGAGGAGGAGGAGCCGGCTCCTGTTCCGACGAAGGGGCGCCAGAAGAAGAAGCGGGCGGCGAGGTCAGGCGAACCGCGCATCAAGTGGACGTCCAAGGAGGAGGAATGCCTCGCCGAAGCATGGAAAGTCGTCTGCCTCGACCCGACCACCGGCGCGAACCAGAGCTTGGAGACGTACTGGGACCGCATCAAGGTCGAGTTCGCGGCGCGACCCCTACTTCAAAGGCGTTTACATGCAGCGCGGCGCCAAGGCGATGGCGAACCATTGGGGGCGTGTCCAGTTGGCGTGCAACAAATGGCATGGAATCGTCGAGGAGGTCGCGGCTCGCCCGGAGAGCGGCGCCAGCGTTGAGGATCAGGTACGCACGCCGTTCGCCCGCATATCTTCGTCCCCTACGCCCGCCGCCCGCCAACTGTTTGTCCCTCCGCGCAGCTGCTGCGGTATGTTTGCCATGTATCGAGGCGACAACCAAGACGCCGACTTCAAGCACCTCCACGTCTACAAGCGCATTGACAAGTGCGAGAAGTGGGCGGAAGTCCGACGTGACCTCGACAAGGCCAAGGAGACATACAAGCCGGACGCGACGACTTCGGGTACGTCGGAGGGGCGGCCGGACGGCCACAAATTGCAAGGGTCCTATCTGGAGAATACCCAAAACATTTTCAAATATACCAAATTGCAAGGGTCCTATCTGGAGAAGTCCTTTCATCTCCTCTCTTTATATCAAATAGGAAGGAAAATCAAGATGAACTCCGACTAAAATATGTATCCACCATATTTGAGAAACACATTTCATTCTCACTCTTTGTTTGAGTATGGTTGATTTTTTTAAATGGAAACCACTTTTGAGTTTAAAACAAATATTTCCTAACAAAGAATTATATTCATTCGATAATTAGTTATCCAGGTCTCATAACATGGTTTGGATAAATTTGAATATGAAATCCAAAAGTTTTAGATCCTTCTAAAAATCAAAGCAACCCACGTAATAATATTTACTTATTCAACATTCCAAAAGTTTTTTTTATGTTACAGTGGTCTTGAGGGTATGATAGAAAATTTCAATTCTTCTAAAAAAGAACTTAATACTATATTTTGTGTAAAACTTGAGAAATTGGATGCTGACACTACGAACTAACAAAACGAGAGAGAGTGAATTAACAAAACTACTTACTGGGGGCCAAGTATCAGGTGAAAATGGCTTTTCAGTGAAAATATGGAAATTTCTATCATGGACTGTTGGATTGATGGTGGACGTTCTGGAGCGCATGAGCTTGGTCGGGTAAACAGTAAAATAAAAAAATAGTATTTTTTTTTAGGGAAAAGAGTAAAACAATTACAGTTTACTCTTGGCATGACAAGGCATCAGCCATCATCATGTCCATCAGATCATCAGGGACTTGCGCCACCATCTGCATATTCTCGCCATTCCTTGCACGCGCTGCTAGCCCGTGAGCTAGTTTGTTCCTGATTCGCTTAGAATGGGCAATCTGAACAACCTGAAACTTCAGGAACTCCATCTTAATATCACATAACGCAGGGAACCAGGCTGACCTGCAAATAGAGCCAGGTTGCAGCTCACATGCGAGGACGGAGCAGTCAGTTTCAGCAATCAGAGGCCCCCTGTAGATAACAGACAGAGCCTGCAGCCCCGCCAAAAGAGCTCGAGCTTCTGCTTTCTCTACGCCGGAACAGCAATCGGTCCTCTTAGACAGCGAAAATATAACAGCACCCTTATGATCCCTAGCAACCGCCCCAACATAGGAAATGCTACTGCTGGATAAGAAGGACGCATCCGAATTCAGCTTAACTGTACCAGCCGGAGGGGCAGTCCAGAGGACAGAATCTGCGATGACGGTCGCGCCCGAACCAGGTAGAACAAGAGAATGTCCTTCACCGGCCAAAAATTGGGGCATTTGCCGGCAGACTCCTTTGCCATTCATAGTGTCAGAAGTGGTACTGCAGCTGATCAACTCGATTTCAAGCTGCTGAAGGAACAGAACAGAGCGGCCAATGAACTCCTTTCCTTCATTATGAATGCAATCATCTCTAAGAAACCAGCACCGCCAGAGAAGTAAAAGGACTTTCGACCTAGTCTCAGAATTGCAAGGGAGAAGAAGGTTTTGCAACCAATCCACACCGGTGTACCCAAAGAGTTTTTCACTTGGCAGGTCCCAGATCCCTCTCATTTCATTTCTCAGAGCCTTACTCTTAGTGCAAGAAACGACGGCATGGAATTCATCCTCTTCATCATTACCACAGATGTTACAAGTGCTATGAACTTCAAGTGTGCGTTTCCACTTGTTCTTCTTCGTAGGCAAGGTATTAGTGGCCATCCTCCACCCAAAGATCTTAATTTTCTCTGGCACCTTTGCTTTCCAAATAATGTCCCAAATGCTTCGGTCGTTGGCATTGTTTGTAGAGCTGGATGCCGACAGGCAGGCTTCATACTTGATGGAATAAGCCAGTCTGTATGCGCTGCGAACCGTAAAGTTTCCAGATTTTTCATAGTGCCAAGCTAGAGTGTCCTCAGCATCAGAAGCTGGTAACTTAATACTACATATAGCTTCAGCATCAAAAGGGTAGAACACCTGATGGATCAGTTCCTTGTTCCAGCCACTACCATCTGGTTGCATTAATTGGTTAACCCACCGAAGTCTGGAGCGACGGATGAAGGTAGCTGGTTTTAGACCCTTGTCCCGCAGGATCCAGTTGTCTCGTTGGATGTTCACTTTCCTGCCGTTACCAATCCTCCAAACAAGGTCTGCTTTGAGAAGATCCAGACCATGCTCAATGCCCCGCCAGACAGGAGATGCGTCTGAAGCAAACACCGTATCTACCAAATCACCGTGCGGATAGTACTTAGATTTCAAAACTCTCGCGCACAGACAATCAGGTCTATGAATCAGTCTCCAAGCTTGTTTAGCAAGAAGGGCTTGGTTGAACCGAGACATATCTTTGAACCCAATGCCTCCACCTCTTTTTGGTTTTATCATACGGTCCCATGGCATCCAGTGTACTTTCCGGTGACCATACTCATCCCCCCACCAAAAATCCCGAATCAGTTTTTCGTATTTGTCGCAGAAGCTTTGGGTCATTTTGAACACTCCCATACAATAGGTAGAGAGGGCCTGAAGGACAGATTTAACTAAGACCTCTTTTGCAGCATGGGACATAAACCTCTCAGACCAAACTGTACATCTCTTAACAAACCTTTCCATAATCGGTTGGAACACAGCCTCCTTCATTCTCCCTTCTGGAGTGGGCAGACCAAGGTATTTGCTATCAAAGGTGTGTGAATTTATCTCTAGCTCAGATTTAATATTCTGTTGGGTCACAGCCGGGCACATTTCGCTAAAAAGAAAAGAGCATTTGTTGTTGCTGAGCAGTTATCCCGACCCCTTCTGAAACTCATCGAGGATACGCCTCATATTAACCGCCTCCTCTCTGCATGCCTTGAAAAAGAGGAGGCTGTCGTCGGCGAACAGGAGGTTGGAGATTCCGGGGCTTCCCCTAGCAACCTTCAGAGGGGTAATTCTTCCTTGTCGAATCTCTTCATTCAGCAGGCTAGTAAGGCCCTCCGCCACGAAAAGGAACGGGTACGGGCTCAACGGATCTCCCTGCCGGAGACCTCTCGTCGGAAGAAACATCTCAAGCAGTTCCCCATTGTATTTAACAGAGTACCTCACGGATTTCACACAAGTCATCACCCAACAGACCCATTTGTGGTCAAAACCGAGCTTCAGCAAAGTCTTTTCCATGAATCCCCAGTCTACCCTACCATAAGCTTTTGACAAATCCAATTTGAGGGTGCAATGCGTATTGGCAGGGTCTTTGCTGTGATGGATTTTGTGAAAACATTCAAAGGCAATAGTGGCGTTGTCTGTTATCAAACGCCCTGTGATAAAAGCGCTTTGAGTCTCTGAGATAATCTTGTCCAAAAAAGGCCGCAAGCGATTGACCATGCACTTTGATATTACCTTGTATATCACATTACATAGGCTTATGGGCCTGTAGTCCTTAAGGTACTCGGGGTTATTGCTTTTTGGGATAAGCACTATGACAGTATCGTTGATCCCCTCCGGCATGACCCCCTCCTTGAAGAACTTCAGGACCGCACTAGATGTCAACTATGTCACATCTAAGCTGATGTCAACTATGTTTGTGGTCTTTTTTCTTGTCCTAGTTTTTTTTTTGTTTCTTGTTGCTCCATTATATATTTGTTTGAGCTTAGATGTGACATCCTTAAAAAATATTTAGATGTGAATTAGACAAACTGTTAAGCAATTTCAGCAATTTTGTATGCATGAAAAGTTGAAAAACATAGCACACCGTGCTCAGCTGATTTGCCTCCATCAAGTTGATTATTAATGCACCTTGGAATCTGAACATGCGATGGAAAACAACCAAATTGAGCCTTATAAAATAGAAAAACTAAAATTTTGAGATAAACCCTATAAACCGGAAAGGAGGGAGTATATTTTTACCAGAAACATAGTGGGTCATTAATGGTAGTAGTATCTACGGACCTGCAGCATTCATCACGCGTAAATGCGTGTTCCTCTGCCCGCCTCCCTCGGTCATGCTCTCTTCTCTTGAAAGCTTGTTCAAATTCCAAATGCCAAATGCTCGTTGCGAGTCACAGTTCCACACTCCCTCCATTCCCACTCTCACTCTGCTTCCTTCACTATTAATCTCTCTTCGCCTCCAGCTCCAATCCCCCAACCCCCAAACCTCCGTCCTGGCCTCCAATGGCTTCGCCTCCCCGCCCCGTCCTCGCCACCCCGCTCCTACTCCTCCTCCTGCTGCTCCCTGGCAATGCCGCCGGCGCCGCGGCCGCGTCCTCGCCGGTGAACCCGTTCACGGCCAAGGCGGCCTTCATCCGGTACTGGAACCGCAAGGTGCCCAACAACCGCCCCCACCCGGCCTTCTTCCTCTCCAAGCTCTCCCCGCTGCCCGCCGCCGACGCCGCCTCCTTCCCCTCCTCGCTACCCGACATCCGCGCCCGCCTGCCCACGCTCTGCTCCAAGGCCGCCCTGCTATGCCCCTCGTCCCCCTCTGAATCTGATTCTGATTCTGATGTGGCGTTGGCGTCGCGGAAGGGCCCGTTCGCGAGCTACAGGGACGCCAACTTCACCAACTACGGCTCCGGCGCCGGCGCCGGCACCGACGGGTTCAACAACTACTCCCCGGACGTCAACATCGCCGCCGACTCGTTCCGCCGCTACGGCCGGGACTCGTCCGCGCGGGCGGACTCGTTCAGCAGCTACGAGGCCAACGGCAACGTCGTGACGGCCAACTTCACCTCCTACGCCGGCGGCGCCACCGGCGGGTCGGGCTCCTTCACCGCCTACGCCGCGAACACCAACGTGCCGGAGTCCAGGTTCAGCAACTACGACGCCGGCGCCAACGGGCGGAGCCGCGGGTTCACGTCCTACTCCCAGGAGTCCAACGGCGGGGAGAGCAACTTCGCCGGCTACGGCAAGAGCGGCAACAGCCTGCGGGAGACCTTCACCTCGTACGGCAACGACACCAACACCCTCAGCTCCGGGTTCGCCAACTACTGCGAGTCGGCCAACGGCGCCACCGACAGCTTCACGGGGTACGGCGTGGAGGGGAACGTGCCGGAGAACACGTTCCGGAGCTACGGGGCCGGCGCCAACGCCGGCGTGGACACGTTCAAGGGGTACCGCGACGGGTCCAACGTCGGGGACGACAGCTTCGCGTCCTACGTCGGCAAGGGCGCCAACGGCGGGGCCGCCGAGTTCGAGAGCTACGGCGGGTCGGCCAACGCCGGCAGCGTCGACTTCAAAGGGTACGGGCAAGGCGGCAACCGCAACCACGAGATCGGGTTCAAGGGGTACGCCGGTGACAACACCACGTTCAAGGCGTACGCCGAGACCGGCGTCGACTTCAAGGAGTACCACAACACGTCGTCGGCGGCGACGGCGGCGACATTGACATCCGAGGAGCATCAGCAGCGTCTGAAGAAGACGAAGTGGTCTCCGGAGCCGGGTAAGTTCTTCAGGGAGAGGGAGCTGGTGGCGGGGAACCGGATGCCGATGCCGGACATCAGGGACAAGCTGCCGCCCAGGGCGTTCCTGCCGAGGGACATCGCGAGGAAGATCCCGTTCGAGGCGAGCGCCGTGTCGGAGGCCTTCAGGGCGCCGCCGGACACGGCGATGGGCAAGGCGGTGGCGTCCACGGTGGCGGAGTGCGGGCGCGCGCCGAGCCGGGGCGAGACCAAGCGGTGCGCGACCTCGGCGGAGGACGTCGTGGACTTCGCCGTGGATATGCTGGGCGACGACATCGTGGTGCGCAGCACGGCCTCGACGGCGGGCAGCGGCGCGGAGATCAGGCTGGGCAGCGTCACCGGCGGGAAGGCGGCGCGGGCCGTGTCGTGCCACCAGAGCCTGTTCCCGTACCTGGTGTACTACTGCCACTCGGTGCCCAGGGCGCGGGTGTACGAGGCCGACATCATGGCCGCCGCTGGCGACGGTGAGAAGATCAACCGCGGGGTGGCCATCTGTCACCTTGACACGTCTGACTGGAGCCCGAGCCACGGCGCGTTCGTGCTCCTGGGCGGTGAGCCCGGCAAGACGGAGGTCTGCCATTGGATCTTCGAGGGCGACATGACATGGACGGTGGCAGATTGACTGATTGGTGCCAAAGCATGTGCTTAAGCCAAACTAAAGACAAGTAGCGGTACATTTACAAGTTCCCATTCATCACTGGTGGTCTTCACGTGTGTATGGACCATCGTCCAAAAAGAACAAAGAGTTGATGAAAGAAAGTGTGAGCTGAGCTGACAGAGGTCCCTTTTATTTTTTGTCTACCGTGTTCATCATGAAAAGTGTTGGTGCGATCGACGTGGGCGGCCAAAAGGCAGCTTCCGGTGATCTCACAATGATCGATGGACCGATCATGCGCGCGCGCATTGCATGTCACTGCTCTCAGAATAATGCAGGGTTCCTGCAGAGCCTTTGTTGTGGCGCAGAGGGCAGGTAAAAACAAAACAATGGGCTCCTGCAGAGCCTGGAGGTGGTTGTTGTCGTAGCCTCTGTTGTTTAGTGCACCTCCACAATGGTGGTTTAACAGTGGTCCGCTCGTGGCATTGCCTCCCTGGGCAGATGCCAAGTGATTAGGCCTTGGATTATTACTGCTTGCTCAACAGGGCCTAAGACCGTGACGTTTTGTGACGATGGCCATGATGGATATCACAAAGGGCATGCTTATTGTACTACAAACCATATTAGAATCTTAACCTTGAGTGGGACCTTTGTTTTTCAAATATGTTGCCTGTGAAAGACAGAACCCGGTTACATTGGTCTTACTGAGAGAACACACCACAAGAGTGATCTGCCATCAAAAAGTGTCAGCTTCATTGGTTAAGTCGACTGACATCAACTGTCATAATCTGGTAATCGAGCATTGAATAAATCGGACACATTCCACAAAGATAGTATTGGCTTTCACGAATTTTCTCCGATCATCATCGAAGATCGTTCCTTCGAGGTCGCCATTACTAACAAAGAATACTTTCAAAGGCTAAAAGTCAATACTGGTCAATTTATCCAGCCTTGATGCATCAGAAAAATCAGGCATAGTTAATTCAAGAAATTGCCTACATTAAGCTATTTGGATCGTTGGTTGATTAGTTAAATTTATGTTGAATTCAAGAACATAAATCATGATTAAAGCAACTATTGGCATGTATATGTCGATCGCACTAATTAGTCCAACGACATGAACAACAACATCATACATGCATCAACCATAATTAAAAGAGTAGACTTAAACATGTCACACGTACTGTTCATTTGTAGATGAAATAGTTGTGGCTATTGCAGGGGCAATGTTGTTGATGAAGATGTTGCCAAATACCGACGGAAGTGGACAACGATGGAGACGGTGATGCATAACGCTGCCTGACTTGAGAGGAAGACGACCTGTGGTGAAGAAACATGAGCAATCGCGTGAAGCGCTTCTCAAAAACCTTATTCGCCCTCTCTTTGTGCGGTCACTAGAGCAAGACTTTCCTAATCGATGCCTGCATGCGATCAGGATGGAGTAGACTACAATGACGACAGAAAAGCAACAAGGGGTAAAGCCCTAGCTCAATTTGATGTATCTTCGATGGTGGCCGATATGTCATTTATAAAGGAGAACCGGCATGTCAGGATCACGGTCTAACCCAATTAGGTTTCCAACTAGCAAAATTAATGGTCAGAAAACCCAAAAAATAAATCAATGAAAGGAAGCCACTCATGCCAGGTCATGTACTTCCTCTGTAAAGAAATATAAGAGCGTTTAGATCACTAAAGTCCCTAAAGTAGTGATCTAAACGCTCTTATATTTGTTTACAGAGGGAGTACGAGATTTTGGTGGATAATATACGCATGGCCGGTCCCTGAGCTCGGTAAGGGATGCGAACACATGTGTGTGGGTTCTCATTTTGTCCTCATACCCATCACTTACTGAAATGAAGAGACTTCCTTATATTGTTTTTCTGAGGGGTGAAATATTCATTTATTCATCACCGAAATCCACATGATGTGGGATACAACGAGGGTCATGAGAGGTGCCAAACCAGACGTGGGGGCCCAGACCCTGAGAAAGAGACTTCCTTATATAAGGAGGTCAAACTTGGGAGCAACTAATTAACGAGCGCTCCTTCGGGAGCCTCGCAACGATCAGCGCCACTTGGCGTGCTCACAGCCATTCGCCACATGTCGCGCTCTAGGCGCTCCCTTCGGATTTATTTATTTTTTATTTTTACGCACGCGTTTTCGGCTTTTTAAAAGGGTTTTTTGGGGTTTTTTTACGTTTTGGTTTTCTACCGGTCTTCCCTAGCTTTTCGACTAATTTTTTTTCTTCGAAAAATATAATTTTTTTGCGCAAAAAAATGCATTTTTTTTTCGTGAGAGGCACGGTTTTGCTTCAGCCAGAGGCACGGTTGTGCTTTCGCGAGAGGCACGGGCGTGCCTCTTTCGGAAAGGGAAAATGTGTTTTCTGTTTTTTTTATTTCGCGAGAGGCACGGTTTTGCTTCCGCCAGAGGCACGGGCGTGCCTCTTTCGGAAAGGGGAAAAAACGCGTTTTCTGTTTTTTTTTCTTTCGCGAGAGGCACGGTTTTGCTTCCGCCAGAGGCACGGTTGTGCTTTCGCGAGAGGCACGGGCGTGCCTCTTTCGAAAAAGGAAAAAAACGCGTTTTCTGTTTTTTTTTCGCGAGAGGCACGGTTTTGCTTCCGCCAGAGGCACGGTTGTGCTTTCGTCAGAGGCACGGGCGTGCCTCTTTTGGAAAGGGAAAAAACCCGTGTTTCCGGTTCGGTTTTTTCGTCGGTTTTTTTCGTCCGGTTTTTTTGTGGAAAAAAAAGTTCGTCAAAACCTATCAACATGGGATCTAGTTTTGAAGATCTCGACGCGAGGAATCCAATGGCGAAAGCGGTTCGAGATTTGAACGCACGGTTTAAGAGATAAAACATTTTGAATAAACGGATCTACAAAAAAAGGAAAAACTCCCAGGTTGCGACAAGTGACGCACATGCAGTGTGCCACTTGTCGCAAGCTGAGAAATTGGAGTGATCTCCGTAAGGAGTACTCCTTAATTAGTATTTCGGTCAAACTTTACCTCCACTAGTTGGGTGGGACTAAATATTACAACTCGGCATTTCTTGCCATACATGGGCCTTTGAGTGGAATTAGCTATTGCCCATGCCCAAATATTCTAACAAATGACTCCACATTTGTTGGCCCAAGAGCTGGCAACAATTTCTTTTTTTTTCGAAAGGAGGGGAACGTCATCAACCATTGCATCGAGTGATTGCACACACCCTTTTATCGATTGTACAGAGTTCATCGTCCGAGTTGAGTAGACTTAAGCAAATAAAATGCCATGTATGGCTGCCTTGGGGCGAAGAAAAAGCAATTAATGGCCCGAGAGCTGGTAAGAGAGTTAGTAATGGCCAGAGAGGCGGCAAGAGTTAATGGCCAGAGTGTTGTGGATCACATGAAGAAGGAAGAAGAAGAGGTCAAAACGAGGGCTAATGATGATCCAAACCGCGTGTTTTGTCTTTGGCTGGCTCACACTAGCTAGGAACGTAGAGGGAGTATATCAGTGATTGAGTGGGCGAGTGGCCAGTTTGGTGAATCGCTGTAAGGTTACCATCCATTGTCACCAGTGAGAGAATTCCAAACCTTATCTTCAAAATCCCTGTAGGTTTCTGTCCTGTCCAGCATTGATTATGATAGTAATTGCACGTCTGAACTCTGAACAATTTACTATCTGTCGTCACACACCTAGTATACCTTGCACCTGCTTCTGACAGGAAACCACTTGCATGACAGATGCTCAGAGAAAGTGCTTCAGAACAAGAAAACTTGTAATAGCTATATGCATCATTCTTCCATGAAAACTCTATCGTGCTGCACAAAGGAAATCAGTTGTGTGGTCACCAATTATCTAGGCGAGCACAGCTCACCCTGACGTCATGCTTGCTCGTAGATGACAAATCTCTTGCCTGTGCTATATACACCATTTTCTTTTTGCGGGAAGCTATATACACCATTAACTCAAGTAAAGAAAAGAAATGTCGTGCTGTTAAGTTTTAACCCTAACCTAAATGATTTTTTTTCATTCCTCATTAATTCATTCATTAATGACACAAGCTTGACTAGTAGTATGTCGGGTCCTAGTATGTCATCAGTTCTGTTCTTTTCAGGAATGCTGATTGACCCTTGTCCAGAAACCACATTCAGAGAACATTGCAGTTTTGATGCAAAGTCTGCTGTGGCTCCAGCTCCACTTTTTTGCAATCAAAAGCCACAACATCCTCAAGGGATTCTGAAAAGCACATTTCATGATGAACCCTGCATTCCCCATGCCTCCTGTACGTTTAGCTTTACTAGCAGGAATGAAGAGAGTAAGGCCAACTCCACCGCACGACCCTATCTTGTCCGGCCCCGTCCGTTTGAGGCAAAACGGACAAACCAGGCGGCCCAGCGCACGAAGGTCCGGACCCATCTGGTCCGTTATGTGTCCGGGCCGACCCATTTCGAGCGCCAACTTGCGCCGGGTTTGGGTCGCGGCGGACAGCGAACGGGCGTCCGCGTCGGGGCCGCGTGGCAGGCGGCCACCTACCTCCCACCCGCCAAAATAAATGCGCACGGGCGGGTGGCCCCACCTGTCATCCGCACAGCTCCGGGTCGTCGTCCTTCTTAAATGGGAAGCCGTGGACCGGTCGTCGTCCACACTTCCCACTCCGGCCCCTCTCTGCCCCCTCGAAACCTGACACGCTCGAAACCC
Organism: Triticum dicoccoides; assembly: GCF_002162155.2. NCBI lineage: Eukaryota > Viridiplantae > Streptophyta > Magnoliopsida > Poales > Poaceae > Triticum > Triticum dicoccoides. Next base: position 663,312,977 of record NC_041386.1, on the reverse strand, counting down.
TAACTCCCCGTCGTCGACCTCGCCGGCCGGCCGCACCATGGGCCTTTGGAACTATGGCCGCAAGGGGAAGCACGACCGCGAGGCCGGCTCCTCCTCGGGCCGCCGCCGCGGATCCGTGAAGAAGAAGGAGCCCAAGTCACCGCCGCGCTCCTCCCGTCGAGCCCCCGCGCCGGCTCCCTTCACCATTGGCCCTAGGCCGGCCGGCGAGCGCGATCGGCAGTACATCGCCGCGGACGTGTGCCGGAGGTACTGGGAGACGAGGACGCCGGTCCCGTGGAGCGACATCCACCTCCCCAACGGTTGGCACCTCTTCACGGACCGGGTCCCCATCCCGCCGGTGCCAGCGAGCGGCCGTGCCCGGTGCGATGAGATCGAGCGCCGCCGCCGCCTCCTCCCCGACGACCTGTACTACGACCACAGGTACGCCCCGACTCCACACTGTGGGACACATGGCTCCAGGACGAGCACGACACGCGCCGCGCTTCGTACTTCGCCGGCACCGTGTCGGGGCCGCGGCGGCCACGTGCAGAGGCGCGCGAGCGTATGCGGGTGCGCGGCCTAACGCCCACGCCGTCGCCTTCCCCGTCTCCGTCGCCACCTCCACCTCCACCTCCCCGCACCGGCGGCCAGTGAAGACGGCGACGGCCACGGCACCAACGGGCGCGGCAGGAGCGCGCGGGAGGCGTTTTTTTTGTTTTTATGTTAATTATGAAACTGGGACTTTTAAGTGGCCGTGGAAACTGGGCCGTTTTGTGGCCGTGCCCCCTATATATGTTTTAATTTTTTTTAAATGCATTATTTACTTTTTTTAGTCATTTCATTCTAATTTTTATAGTTTTTTTATTCACGTCCACCCCGGACATGATTTGAGGTGCAAAGACTGGGCCGTATTCTAATTTTTAACTAAACTTAGTACTAATTTTTACTTCTTTCATAGTTTACAAGGTCCACAAACTGGGCCGTGTACCTTCGCGGTTCCATGCCGAATCATTGAGCAAAGTAACGGAGGCCATGCATGTGCCGGAGCCCGGAGAGCAATGTGTGCCACTGGCTGCTGGTTTCAGTTGTGCTTCCATGGCTGCTTCCCTTTGGTGTTTTTGCCACAAAAGCTACTGTTGAACGAGAAAATATGGCCCTGATTGAAGCAATGTATGCTTCTTTGATAACATCATTCCAGCGGGTGGGCGTGGGCGAGAACGAACCGGAAACATCCGCAGGGGAAATGGTCCCGTTGGTGACCATCCATGCATGGAATGTACCGGTGAAAGTGATGTGCTGCTGCCTACTCCCGGGGTTGTGCTTCTCTTCCGACTTGGACACGGAAGAAACTGTACGTGCCACGTGAAACCAACCGTCCATGCATGTAGGGATCTGTGGGGTGGTTGAAGAAACTTAAGCATGTGCCGTGCAAAGAATAGTAGTAGTACGTGTGGTCCTAATATAGAATTACTATCATTATCATTAACAGGTTTTAGGCCTCGTTTGGCTCATAGGATAGAAATATCATAGGAATAAAAAACTTGTATGAAATGAGATGTCATGTGTCTCAAATCCTACGAGTAAGATAGGGAAAAAAATGTCCTTTCGTTCACATCAAGACTAATGTTTATTTTTCCTTTGATACATGGTGGCCCACCCGTTTGGCCTCCGTCACTCCATCAGATGTATACCCCTCAAAAAAATTAAAAAGAAATCCGTCGAATGTTATAGCCTGCCCATCTAATTCTGCATTTCTTTCCTCAAGAAAAAAAAAGCAATTCTGCATTCGGCCAGCGCAGTTGCAGTTGCTACCAATTCTGCATTCTGCATTCGCGCATCTCACATGCTAATTTTATCTCAACACTAGTGTAAAATTGGTCTGCTAAAGAAAAAAGACCCAGGCAGAGCAGAGTGTCCCAAAGCAGGAGACGCCTAATTCAAACCCCTGCGCGTATATGCAGGTGCCAGGAAAAGAAAAAAAAACAAGAAAAGAAAAACCGGGTTTACATATTATGTGCTGTCCACTGTATTTGCAGAGCTGCACATTTTCTCTCACTGAGATCAGAGGAACGGACGCTGCTTGGGTGCCGTAACTGCACCTGCAGTTGGGTCAATGGCATGTGGGCCAGCTGTCTGTTAGGCCCACATGTCATTGGCCCAACTGCAGGTGCAGTTACGGCACTGAAGTTCAGTCCCAGAGGAACGTACCATTCAAAAAGAAAAAAATCAGACTAAAGTTGTATGGCTGATGACTATATATGCCGTGTTCGTCAATTAGTAGTACACTAACATATACTCCCTCCGTCCCAAAATAAGTGACTCAAAAGTGACTCAACTTTGTAGTACAAAGTTGAGTCACTTTTGAGTCACTTATTTTGGGACGGAGGGAGTATATCACTATTTCCAGGCATCGCGCACGTTAACCCGGCTAGGCTGTAGTGCTGTAGGTGCAGCTGCTATACTACTGATGTGAATTTTAATGGTGTTTCCAATCTTGCAATGGAGAATGCCAAGATGGGCATGGCCAGTTTGGGGTTCGGGGCTGAGCTGCATGCGTGCAGTGGTACACTGGTACTGCATACAGCCAAGTGGCTAGCTAGCTTACTGGCTCGGCAGTAGAACATTCCAAGTGACCTTTTCTTTTTCCGCAAAAAAAAAAGAAAACATTTCTTTTTTCTTATAGTAGAAGGTTCTGCTACTTGCAAAAATTCACTGAAGGGACGGAGACCAAGACACGCGTAGAAGGCGGTAGCAAGCCCAAGACACGCGTACAGCAATCACGCAACTGACAACAGGAAACAAATCAGATAAACACGCATGAATCGATTACAAGGCTTGGACGACTAAGTATGCAATGAACATAATTCATTGAGAGGGAATATTTGTTTCAAGCTCAAAAGAGATTTGCATTTTGAAATATTTTCCAACTATATATATATATATATATATATATATATATATATATATATATATATATATATATATATATATATATATATATAGAGAGAGAGAGAGAGAGAGAGAGAGAGAGAGAGAGAGAGAGGATAGAACAACTTTCTCCAATATGGTGAATAAATGTTTTATTTGGAGTTCATCTGGATTTTTTATCTTACTTAAAATAAAGAGAGGGGATGAAAGGACTTCCCCAAAATAGTACGCTTGCAATTTTGGGATATTTCAAAACAAATTTTTTATTTATTAAATCCTCTTATTCATTTTGTATTTATAAATTCCTAAATGAGTTATTTGCAAAGTAAAAATTATTTGTGGAAACGTTTCTTGTCTGGAAATAATTGTTTCCAATGTAGTTATTTTGATATAATATGATTTTTATATACATTAAGGAAAAGGTTTGATATATACTATTTAAAAATGAAACCCCTTTCTGCTTGCATAGAAATAGAAATAAAACCTAAACATCGAACCTATTGGGCCAAACACAGCTACCTCCGTCTATCTCTCGGAGGCGTGCGCAGAATAGTGAGCAACCCAACCGAGAGTTAAACCGAAGCAACGCACTATGGCGAGTGGTAGTAGTAGTGCATCCACGATGGTGAACCAATAAAACCTGAGGGAATGTTAGTTTTCCAGGAAGGAAAGTGTTGCAGTTGCAAACAACCATATGTGTGCAAAGTTTTGTCTCTCTCAACGACTGACTAGTGTAAAGTTGTCATGCTCTTCCATTAAGGCCAAAGCAGAGCACACTCTCCCAAAGCAGGCCATGCCTAATTCAGTTCCCAGCGCGCATGCAGGTGCCTAGGAAAGGAAAACGTATAAACAAGAAAAGAAAAAGAAAACGTACTACAACTGAAACTGAAACAGATAAAAACGAGAGCAAAGTCGGATGAAGTTGGATGTTGATGGAAAACCCTATTTGACGCTCTCTAGGTCAAACAGTCCACAAGGGAGCTATCAACTGGGCCGGCCCATCTCCTGCTGTAGGTAGTTCTGGTTTTGGGAACTTTGTAGAAGTTTCCTAGCAGGTTTTGGAACCATCCAGAATGTTCGTTCAGCGTCTTTTCTGTTTTCCTATTTTTCTGTTTTGTTTCTTTTGTACTTTTTCTTTTCCTTTATATCTATTTCATTTTTTTCCTTTTCGCTTTTTATTTCCAAATAAGTTCGAGAATTTCAAATATTTGCTCCAAATCCAAAAAATGTTTTTTCTTTTTCAAAATTGTTCAGAGTTTCAAAAAACTATTCCCATTCAAAAATTGTTCACCAATTCAAAATATGTTCTCGCTTTACAAAAAATGTTTGAGAAAAAAATGTTCCTGTTTTCATTTTTTGTTCACAAATTTATAAAAATTTGGGAATTTTAAAAAAGATGATCTTTTCATAAATTTGTTTGCTTTTTAAAAAAAAACGTTTTCTCCAAAAAAATTTCATCTTTTAGATTTCGTTTACGTACTAAAAAAATGTTCGTATTTTCAATTTTTGTTCAGAGTTTAAAAAATGTTCGTATTTCCACTATTATGCTAACTTCCAAAAATTATTTCCATTTTCTAAAAAAAATCACAAAATAAAAAATCGTCAAATCTCGAATATTTTGTTTGAACTTGTTTATATATTCCGCGTTTCAAAAAGTATTTACTTCATCCAAAAAAACTAGTGTTTGAATTTTCAGAAGACGCTCGATATAACAATACCGCGTTATTAAAACCCCGAGCTAGATATTGAGCAACAAGTCTCTTCAGCTGCGCTGGTAATTAGCCCGCGTGTAGTATTGTGAGGTTGTGTGATCGAAACTGACCTAGCGAATTAATTTTCAAATCTATTGTATTCAGCAACCATCACGCCATATCTTCTAATAATAGTCACATGATAATTTCTAAACATATTGCTACATATAGTACACTACATATTTATAATAGCATCCTGAACCTAAACAACTTCGTGAATGAAACCATCGTGAAGCCTAATTTGCGGCAGAATAGTGATCACAATAATTACTAGAACATGGAAAAATTATTGTAAAACTTATTTGCTGCACTTGTTAACACCCAATTGAGGATCTCTGTCTCTCAATCTTCAGTCATGGCTGCGATTGCACTTGCTGCTGCTGCTGTTGTTCTTGGTCATCTTTAGCACCTTCTGGATGCTGTTGCAAGGCCTCCTGCCTCTTGCCCCACAGCAGAAGATACAGGCCACATATCACAATCACAGATCCCACCACACTGCATGCATGCATACACGTTTGCAAAGCATAAGTGTCAGATGCCAATCACGCCATGCCATGCCATGGGTAAGCAGTATGTATGTTTGCACCTTCCAAGGTAGAGCGGTTCATGCAGGACGGTGAAGTCCATGATGCAGACGATGACCTGCGACACCGGGACGAAGGCGGCGACGAACACCGCCCCCCGCTTCTGGATGCACCACGTCAGCAGCACGAAGGACATGCCCGTCGCCACCACGCCCTGAATTCATTCAGTTCAGGCACAATTAATCAGTTACGACGATCGGCGGCATACCGTCGCAAGCAACTCAGAAGCTTACGGAGTAGAGGATGGTGAGGATCTGGAGCTTGTTGGTGATGATCCAGGAGGCGAGGTTGTGCTTCACGCAGAGGCCGACGACGACGACCTGGAGGAAGCTGAAGGTGGACAGGAAGGCGTTGCAGGAGTAGACGTAGGGGTACTTCCTGGTGATCCTGCCCTGGAGCAGGTACCAGCAGGCGAGGCAGACGCAGTTGCCGAGGATCGCCACCGTGCCAAGCGTCCACCGCCTGCCGGAGTCCGCTCCTGGCGACGGCGGGGATGAAGGGGAGCGGTGGAGCTGGTGGGCGCTGTTTGGGTGGGTGAGGGCCACGCCTCTGTAGAAGGTGAGCAGCATGGCGCCGGCGAGCGAGACGAGCGTGCCGGCGAGCTTGGCGGCGCCGGTGGCGGCCCTGAGGTGGAGCGACTCGGAGCGGGTGGCGACGGCGAGCACGAAGGTGAGCACGGGCGCGATGTTGGAGAAGGCGCTGACGAAGGTCGCCGTGGTGTAGCGCAGCCCCACGAAGACCATGTACTGCCTCATCGCCGCTCTGCGTGCCACCATGCAAGATCGATCGTGTACACCATATGATCCAAACGTTGTTGATTTGAAGATCAAACGGAGAAGATTTGATCAATGAATGGAAAAGTACCCGAGCGCGGCGCTGACGAAGAGGTAGGCGAAGATCTGGAGCGTCATCTTGGGCCTCGACTTGCTGATGGATGAGACCAATCAACACGAAGATGAGAGAAAGGCTACATATGTTGCTTCATGCAATCGAAATGGATGGATGTCGTGTGGACTCCCTCACCCCTCTATGAAGTGCGCGATGGGGCAGAGGAAGATGGCGGCGGCGAGCTGCTGCAGCGTGACGAGCACGAGCGGGTCGAGGCCGCCGGCCATGGCCACCTTGACCAGCGCCACCATCACCGCGGACATCACGTTGAGCGCCAGCATCACCACCGTCGGCAACAACAACCCGCCGCTCCCCATATATATCGCGCTCTCTATTCTGTCTCGCGCTATACCACCACGTAGTAGAGTACACCAAGTCACCAAGACGCACACGCACGCATGCCGCTGGATCAAGAAGAAGATATGTGCAAGCCAAGGTCGGTTGCCTTCGCTTGGGCTGCGCATATGTATCACACTTGTTGATCGGCAGGATAGGAAGAGGACGAACGCGGCAGTTAGTATCTACTCGACGGATTCGGACGAGATATAGAGCACGAGGCGAGAGCGAAGCAATGCAACAGTAATCAAGCAATGCGGGGTAGGAAGGAGATCTTTCACCAATGGCAGCAGTAATCAAACAAGATCTTCCCTTTTTCTTTAGCCACTCTTAATTGTGTGTCCATGATGACCGAGATTGCGATCGAGAGAAGAGAAACTGAACATGATATGATGCACTATTGCAGTTACCTCTTGGCGTTTTGGTCCACGCATTGCATTGCATGCTCGGTGATGCTGCATGTGACTTGGCCGTCCGGCTTCGCGTGCAAGCCTACCGCATGGCTCGCGCCCTCATGATGGTTCGTCTTCACTGGATATCCGTCATGCTTCAGTGATGGTCAGGGTGTGCCCCACATTGGCGGCTTGGCGCAAGTGCTAGCATGCAGTGCTGTTGTCAGATCAGTCGTCTCAGCAAATGATATGTGGTGTTCATGTTGATCCGTGATTCCCGTGTTGTTCGGGACATTGCTACATGACTTCTCCACACAGGCAAGTTGGTGGCGGTGCATAGAGGACTTCGTCTATGGCGGTGTTCTCTGAATACCGGGTCTCGAGTTTCCGGATGAAAACCCTAGGTCTAACCTTCTCTGGGTGTACCTGGCAGTGGCGGTTTATGCTTCCTTGTTGAAGGCACTGTCTGGAGCTTACTCAGTCCTTCTCTTCTGGGTGAAAATCCACGATCTGGCCTATATGGTTGGATACGGTGACGTCGATGTCCATGCATCGTTTCTTTGTTGAAGGTGTCGCTGTTGGGGGAACCTTCACGTCGTCCACGTATTGTCAATGTAAGTGGTAGTAGTTGAGATTTTGCTGTAGTGGGTCGTTCACATCGCCTTGACCCCTATGGGTCTTTTTTCCTTTTTTTTTTATTTTCGGCTGTGTGCATTCTAATTGTGCAGAGGTCATGTGTATACTCAATTCTGTTTGTATCTACTTGATGCGATATTATGAGTTAATGAAGAACGCCCTTTATCGATCTATATCTATCTATCTATCTATCCATCTATATCTATCTATCTATCTATCTATCTATCTATATTTATATATATATATATCTATACGGATTCAGACGGGATATAGAGTACGACGCGAGAGCGAAGCAATGCAGGATAGGAAGGAGATCTTTCGCCAATGGCAGCAGTAATCAAACAAGATATTTTTTCTTTAGCCACTCTTAATTGTGTGGCCATGATGACCGAGATTGCGATCGATCGAGAGAAAGAAGAGAAACTGGACATGATATGATGCGCTATTGCAGTTACCTCTTCGCGTTTTGGTCCACACATTGCAGTGCATGCTCGGTGGTGCCATGTGACTTGTCCATCCGGATTCGCGTGCAAGCCTACCTCATGGCTCCCGCCCTCATGATGGTTCGTCTTCACTGGATATCTGTTGTGCTCCGGTTACTGTCAGGGCGTGCTCCACATTGGCACAAGTGCTAGCATTGCACGACCATTGTCTGCGTTGTCAGATCTGTCGTCTCAGCAAATGGTATATGGTGTTCACATTGATCCGCAATTCCTGTGTTGTTCGGGATATTGCTGCATGACTTCTCCACGGGCAAGTTGGTGGAGGCAATATAGAGGACTTCGTCTATGATGGTGTTCTTTGAATACCGGATCTCGAGTTTCTGGGTGAAAACCTAGGTCTAACCTTCTCTAGGTGTAGCTGGCAGTGACGGTTTATGCTCCCTTGTTGAAGGCACTGTCTGGAGCTTACTCGGTCCTTTTCTTCTGGGTGAAAAATCCACGATCTGGCGTATATGGTTGGAAACGGTGATATTGATGTCCATGCATCGTTTTCTTGTTGAAGGTGTCGCTGTTGGGGGAACCTTCACGTCGTCCATGTATTGTCAATGTAAGTAGTAGTAGTTGAGATTTTGCTGCAGTGGGTCGTTCGCATCGCCTTGACCCATATGAGTCTTTTTTTGGCTATGTGCATCCTACTTGTGCAGAGGCCATGTGTATACTCAATTCTGTTTGTATCCACATGGTATGACATTATGAGTGTATAAAGAACACCCTTTATCGTTCTATCTCTATATATATATCTATACTAATTAATTCTAAACTCCCAAGAAATACCTATATCTATATCTATATCTATATATCTATGTATATCTATCACTAGTAGAAAAGGGGCCAATGGTCCAGGCCGATCCAGCCCATTAGTTCCGGTTCAATCCAGAACCGGGACCAATGGGGGCATTGGACCCGGTTCGTGAGCCCCAGGGGCCGGCCGGGCACGTGGGCCATTGGTCCCGGTTCGTCTGGACCTATTGGTCCCGGTTGGTGGGATGAACCGGGACCAATGTGCCTCGCTCCTGGCCCACCACCATTGGTCCCGGTTGGTGGCCTGAACCGGGACCAAAGGACGACCATTAGTCCCGGTCCAAGCCACCAACCGGGACTAAAGGGTTGGTCCTCGTTGCGGCCAAAGTTTAGTCCCACCTCGCCAACCGGAGGGGAATCAGACCGGTTTATAAGCCCCTCCCTCTCTGCCTTATTGAGCTCCTCTGAAAATGAAAGTAGATGCCCTTATATAGGGAATTTAGGCTAAATTCATACGAATTTCTTTTGAAATTTGTTATGAATTTAATTTGAATTTCCTCTATAAGCGCATCTATGCTCATTTCTGAGTAGCTTTTTATATAGTTTTTTTTTCTTTTCTGCTATATTTATTTTTTTCTTTTTATTTCTGAGTTGTAATAAGTCATTAAAAATAAGCATCTATGCTCATTTTTTAGTAAAGTTAATCATAACTATTTTTTCTTCTATTTATTTTTGAATTGTAATAAGTCATTAAAAATAAGCATCTATGCTCATATTTTAGTAAAGTTAATCACAACTATTTTTTCTTCTTTTTATTTCTGAGTTGTAATAAGTCATTAAAAATAAGCATCTATGCTCCTTTTTTAGTACAGTTAATCACAACTATTTTTTGCTTCAATTCATTTCTGAGTAGTTTTCTATATAGTTTTTTTCTTTTCAGCTATTTATTTGTTTTCTTTTTATTTCTCAGTTGTAATAAGTCATTAAGAATAAGCATCTATGCTCATTTTTTAGTAAAGTTAATCATAACTATTTTTTCTTCTATTTATTTTTTAATTGTAATAAGTCATTAAGAATAAGCATCTATGCTCATATTTTAGTAAAGTTAATCACAACTATTTTCTTTTCTTTTTATTCCTGAGTTGTAATAAGTCATTAAAAATAAGCATCTATGCTCCTTTTTTAGTACAGTTAATCACAACTATTTTTTGCTTCAATTCATTTCTGAGTATCTTTTTATATAGTTTTTTTTTCTTTCTGCTATATTTGTTTTTTTCTTTTTATTTCTGAGTTGTAATAAGTCATTAAAAATAAGCATCTATGCTCCTTTTTTACTACAGTTAATCACAACTATTTTTTGCTTCAATTCATTTCTGAGTAGTTTTCTATATAGTTTTTTTTCTTTTCAGCTATATTTATTTTTTTCTTTTTATTTCTCAGTTGTAATAAGTCATTAAAAATAAAAAAGAGACGCAATGCTTGTTAATTTGCTTCAAGCCTTTCGGAATAGTGTCAACTGCACTGCACATAGCTCTGTGCAGTCTACCATATTCCTCAAGGCTTGAAGCTAACCAACGTGCAGGAGCATTGGGCCTCTTCGTCATCGTCTCTGCACTCAGGGCTTATAACCAGCTGCGAGTGCCTCTTGCTTGACGAGGTGGGACTAAAAAAACAGTTGCAGGAAGAATCAACAAAAAAACAGCTGCAGAAAATAAAAAAGTAGTTAGACGGGTCCATTGGTACCGGTTGGTGACACCAACCGGTACCAATGCCACTCTTTGGTACCGGTTGGTGCCACCAACCGGGACCAATGCCCCCCTTTTAGTCCCGGTT
>NC_041386.1:663282416-663301752 GCF_002162155.2 Triticum dicoccoides | reverse complement strand
GTAGTTCATAGTTTTTTTGTTTGATTAGATTTTTTTGTTAGATTAGATGTGTAGTAATTAATTTGTTTATATTATGTTAGATTTTTTTGTTAGATTAATTAGATTATTTTTGTTAGATTAGATATGTAGTTCATAGATTTTTTTTTGTCAGATTAGATTTTTTTTGTTAGATTAGATGTGTAGTATTTAGAAAAAGGAAAAAAATAAGAAGTAGTTTATATATAGTTGAACTAGCTAGTTGATTTAATAAACTAATTTATTTTACTATATATAGAAGTAGTTTGTTTTTAGTAAGTACTACTTATTTATTTATAGTAAGTGCTTAGTAGTTGAACTAGATAGTTGATTTAATTAATAAAACTACTTTTATTTAACTATATATAGAAGTAGTTGCCGCATCGACGTTGGCGATGCCTATCCCGCATCCTCCTCGTCGTCGACTCGGCGGTGGAGGCCTGCTTGATCAGGGCTATGTTCGGGACTGGGCTCCGCCGGGCTGGTATTGGGAGGTGCTACCTTCCGGGGGACGTAGGTTGGTGAGGAGGCAGCCCGTTGTTGACCCGATCCTTGTTTGGTGGCGGTCGCGTGGGCCAGTGACGGTGGTGAGGCATTCGGACACCGCGGAGGTGGTACGTCACCGTGTCAGCGAGGAGGACGAGCATGTCCGTCGCTACATGGTTGCATTGGAGGGCAGATTCGACAATACCTGGCAGGTTCTTCAGGGATCTCACTGGAGCTATGATCCTGTGATGGTTCCTTATCTTTGGGTGTCCACCGCTCGCGTCGATACCCGTCGGGAGCTACGGTTCTAGTTGTATTAGTGATAATATTCGACGATGTACGGACACCAAGAGATGATGTACTTTTGCTTATAATTATTGAATGCATGCTAATTTGAATACTATACTTTATTTTATGATTTGGTTTTGCTTATTGAATGCTCATATTGGATAAGTTCTCCTTCATTCCCGTGTGCTAGACAATTTGATATAATAATGCATTCGGGAATGAAAGGAGGAGGTACGTACATCGATCATCGATAGTCAATCCGTGATTAATAATAATGATCTAGTTTAATATTTGAATTATGAACGTAGGCTGGAAATGTCGTACTCATCGGACGATGAAAACCGCCCGGGGGAGTGTGACTGGTGCCACGACGACCGAGGTATCTGCGACAGGTTCATTGTGCTGGACGAAGATCGTCGCTTCAGCATTAAGCTCGAGGAGACCTTCGATGTTCATACGGTACGCAACCGATGATAATAGTTTTTTCGTAATTACTCATGACTTCAACTATTTTAATCATGACAATATTTTTCATCTTTTCCAATTCGACTAGCTTATCCCATGCTTTGCAAGACGCTATGTCTTGGAGAGGATGGGTTTTGAAGACCATGAAAGTTTCGAAACCAAAAAAATTATCCTAAGTACCCATCATGGTGTGGATTTTCAAGTAAAGCTGTACAATGCTCAGAGTGTAACCCATTTTGGTTGCAAAAATTGGGAAGCACTTTGCAAGATGTATGGTTTTGATGAGGGTATGCTTGTTACCATGGATCTTGGTGATCCTACAATCGAGCAAGAGAGACCTACAATTTTCGTCCTTGTGGATACACCTCCAATTCTTCCCCCATGTGAGCTTAACATAGTTATTAAGTAATTTATATTGTTTATTTCAAAATATTTGACAACTTATTCTCCATTGACAGCTTATTTTCATTCTTCAAAGAATGTGCGGAAGATGGTAGACAGAACCTACTACACCTAAGGCTCCGAACTAACTTATCAGGAGAAAAATCATCTGGTCGCATTTTGTACTGATCTTGAGAATTACAATGTCTACAATCGAACTCCTCAACATTATGGTCAATACGTGCCACTAGTGCACGTGTTGAACTACGGTAACTACCATGGAGATGCCCTGGTAAGATTTTTGTACTATTACAACATCCGTGCATCTTTTTGCACACTTCTAAAACTAGTACATCATATCATTGCTAACTACGAAGTTATTACTATGTTTTTCAACAGATAATCCCGAATGATTGTGTGCCTCATCTGATGTATACACACGGTAGCCTTCATGTTTTGAACATACAACCAGGTCGTCCTACGAATCTCAACTGTCCATACCGGGTTTCTAAATAAGTGGAGACATGAGATTCAAAGAATGGAAAAAATGTATGGACAGTCGTAAGGAGCTTCTTGGAAGCAACATTCAGCGAAGGGCAAAATTGGAGACAGGATGATCGCCATTCTTCATAATGGAGAGTCAGGGTCTATATTGTTTTATGCTATTTTACCTTAAGGGTGTTTAGGTCCTACCTGATACTGATGATCATGTGTTAAGAACAATTATGTAGGGTTGGGTTCGATGACTATGAGGATGATGATCGTATGACTTATTATTAATAACGAGTAGAAGTTGTATGATGATGCATGATTAGTAGGACGAGTACTTGTTATTATATATGCTGATGTATGCGAGCATGCATGAGTTATTATATCAGCGGATAAAATGAACATATATAGCAGCAGCGTTGGTAAAGCAAGGACGAAGATATAAGAGAGGACACTTCTCTCTATTAGCTAGCTAATATAACAACCTAAAAATAACCCCCAAAACCCCTAAAGCAGCCAATTTCCAAAAAAAAACATGGACTTTTGGTCCCGGTTGGTGCCACCAACCGGGACCAAAGGCCCCCTGACTGGGCTCGGCGCACAGAGCCACGTGGAGGCACATTAGTCCCGGTTCTAGTTTGAACCGGGACTAATGGGTGGAGGTATTAGTAACGGCCCATTAGTCCCGGTTCATGAACCGGGACTGAAGGCCCTCACGAACCGGGACTATTAGGTGTTTTTCTACTAGTGTATACAGATTCAGACGAGATATAGAGCACGAGGCTAGAGCGAAGCAATGCAAAAGTAATCATGTCTATGTTTTTAAAACTTTGGTTTATGAATGTTTTTAATTTACCATATTATGACATAAGGACACAGGAGACGAGCCAAATCGATGGCGGTACTTGTCGGTGTCAAAATCGACAGATCTCGGGTAGGGGGTCCCAAACTGTGCGTCTAAAGATCGAAGGTAACAAGGAGGCAGGGGAGATGATGTTTACCCAGATTCAGGCCCTCTTAATGTAGGTAATACCCTACTTCCTGCTTGATTGACTATGATGAATATAGGGGTTACAAGAGTTGATCTACCTCGAGATCGTAATGGCTAAACCCTAGGTGTTTATCCTATATGATTGTGTTCTCCCCTATAGACTAAACCCCCGATTTATATAGGCACCGGAGGGGACTAGGGGTGTACAAAGTCGGTTTACAGAGAAAGGAAACTATTGATCCGGACGCCAAGCTTGCCGTCCACGCAAAGGAGAGTCCCATCCGGACACGGGAGGAGGCCTTCTGTCCTTGTACCTTCACGACCTGTTAGTTTAGTCCATGTGACATAAGCCGACTTCCCGAGGACCCCATAATCCAGGACTCCCTCAGTAGCCCGCGTACTTGCCTTCAATGATGATGTTGTATCCGGATTTATGTCTTCGACTTTTGCAAGGTAAGTTCCTCACTATGCTTTATATAGTTCGGGTTCTGCATTAAATATTGCACCATCCAGCTTCCGCGCCGCCATCGCCTCGGCTCCCACGTGGCAGATGAATACGAAGGGTCTAGCATTTTTACAAATAACCCATTGACCATGTAGATAAGGTGCTTATAAAAGAGAGATCGAATCTCAGATTCCATTCCTCACCAGACGAAAATCCTTTGGGCTTGCCATAAGAAACCAACCAAAGATGGCCAACGCTCCTTGCTCTTCCTCGCGTCCCCAAGGCCCTCAAGAAGGCGACTGGGAGAGCTGCTCGGTGTCCCACGCTTAACTGGCCACGCCGCAGGTGCATGGATATCTCCCTCCATTAGATCTGGTCCCTGTTCGAGCGGGATTAACCACCTACAATGGCGAAGCCCTGGCAGAGAAATTCCCCAATCCCAATCCAGGGGAGCGGGTGTGCTTTGTTTCCTTTTTGCTGAGGGGCATGGGATTTCCAATCCACCCCTTCCTCAGAGGTCTTCTAGAGTACTACGGTCTCCAACTACACAACCTCACGCCGGGCTCCATTTTACATATCGCGGTTTTGTTGTCCTCTGCGGGCTGTTCCTAGGCTGCGAGGCCCATTTCGATTTATGGAGGAAATATTTCTACCTTGTCCCCCGCTCCCAGAAGGGATCTATTTTCGAGGTGGGCGGTGCCGAAGTATGGCGCATAGGCGGAACAGGATACCTGGCCGACACTCTGAAGAAGGCATCCGAAGAGTGGCCCTTAGAGTGGTTTTATATCGACAACGTAGTCCTTTCGGACCCTATCCGGCAAGGTCTTCCCGAATTCTCCTCAGCTCCTTTAAAGAAGCATGCCAGCTGACGTCTTCGAAGCTACAAAGAAGAAGATAGTGCGGAGGTTAAGCGGTTAGCGAACAAGGTCCGAATTCTTGCCCACTCCAAACTATCCATAGTTGAGGTAATGTCGATTTCAATAACGCGATGCGTTCAGCCACTTCAATCCAGGGGGTTTCCCATGTGGCATTATAATGGTGAGGATGACGCCACACGTTGTGGGCGCAACGGTCCGGCTAATTTTGCCGCGTTGGGTACCACATTGGCCGATCTTTTCAAAGGGAAAAAGGAAGACCGCTCGCCTGAAGTGCCGAGAAGGTTTCTCCATGTATACTCCCATTGGCTAGGTGAGTCATCGGTTATAGGCCTCAATTGATCTGTTTTTTCTCAAGTATGTTTTATAACCAAGTGTAATCCAACTGCCTTTAATAGGAATGGAGAAAGGTCGCCGAGGGGATCTACTGCCCTGCTCCGCAACCGGAGGAGCATAATCAAGACCTGGCTACAGGATACGAAGAAGGTCCGGACATATTCATGGATTTCAAGGATGGAGTCTTTTATTAGACGAGCTACGACGGCACAGAGGTGGCCATTATAGCCGACTACCCTGGCCTCCTTCCTTCCTCCCATGTAAGTACCTACTACCTCTTGAGCATGCGTTGGTTTTTCCCTTGAAGAGGAAAGGGTGATGCAGCAAAGTAGCGTAAGTATTTCCCTCAGTTTTGAGAACCAAGGTATCAATCCAGTAGGAGGCTCCTCAAAAGTCCCACGCACCTATACAAACAAACAAGAACCTCGCAACCAACGCGATAAAGGGGTTGTCAATCCCTTCATGGTAACTTGCGGAAGTTAGATCTGATAGAGATAATAAGATAAGATAAATATTTTTGGTATTTTTATGATATAGATTGGAAAATAAAAGATGAAAAATAAAATTAGATGGAAAACTTATATGATAAAAGATAGACCCGGGGGCCATAGGTTTCACTAGTGGCTTCTCTCAAGATAGCATAATTATTATGGTGGGTGAACAAATTACTATCGAGCAATTGATAAAAAAGTGCATAGTTATGAGAATATCTAGGCATGATCATGTATATAGGTATCACGTCCGCAACAAGTAAACCGACTCCTGCCTGCATCTACTACTATTACTCCACATATCGACCGACTCATGCCTGCATCTAGAGTATTAAGTTCATAAGAACAGAGTAACGTCTTAAGCAAGATGACATGATGTAGAGGGATAAACTCATGCAATATGATATAAACCCCATCTTTTTATCCTCGATGGCAAAAATAAAATACGTGCCTTGCTGCCCCTACTGTAACTGGGAAATGACACCGCAAGATTGAACCCAAAGCTAAGCACTTCTCCCATGGCAAGAAAGATCAATCTAGTAGGCCAAACCAAACTGATAATTTGAAGAGACTTGCAAAGATAACCAATCATACATAAAAGAATTTAGAGGAGATTCAAATATTTCTCATAGATAAACTTGATCATAAACCCATAATTCATCGGATCTCGACAAACACACTGCAAAAAGAGTTACATCGGATAGATATCCAAGAATAGGAAGGAGAACTTTGTATTGAGAATCAAAGAGAGAGAAGAAGCCATCTAGATAATAACTATGGACCCGAAGGTCTGTGGTAAACTACTCACTACTCATCGGAGAGGCCTTGGTGGTGATGGAGAGGCCCTCCGTGGCTGATCCCCCCTCCGGCGGAGTGCCGGCGAAGGCTCCAAGATGGGATCTCGCGGATACAGAAGGTTGCGGCAGTGGAAACAATTTCTCGTGGTGCTCCTGGATGTTTTCGGGGTACGTAGATATATATAGGCGAATGATGTCGGTCAGGGGAGCCACGAGGGGCCCACAAGGCAGGGGGGCACGCCCACCCTTACTGGGCGCGCCGGCCACCCTCGTGGCCGCCTCGGCTGCTTCTTGACATCCACTCCAAGTCTCCTGGATTGCGTTTGTTCCAAAAAGATCGCTCCCGAAGGTTTCATTCCGTTTGGACTCTGTTTGATATTCCTTTCCTTCGATATTACTAAAATAGGCAAAAAAATAGCAATTCGGGCAGGGCCTCCGGTTAGTAGGTTAGTCCCAAAAATGATATAAAATTGTAAAGTAAAGCCCATAAACATCCAAAAAGGTAATATAATAGCATGGAACAACAAAAATTATACCCCAAGCTTAATTCCTGCTTGTCCTCGAGTAGGTAAATGATAAAAACAGAATTTTTGATGTGGAATGCTACCTAGCATAATTCTCAATGTATTTCTCTTTATTGTGGCATGATTGTTCAGATCCAAATGATTCAAGATAAAAGCTTATAAAACATAAAAATAGTAATACTTCGAAGCATACTAGCAAATAATCATGTCCTATCAAAATGGCATAGCCAAAGAAAGCTCATCCCTACAAAATCATATAGTTAGGCCATGCTTCATCTTTATCACAGAAAATACTCTCCTTATGCATTACCCCGATGACGAGCCGAGCAATTGGTTCATACTTTTTAACGTGCTTCAGCCTTTTCAATTCTTACGCAATACATGAGCGCAAGCTATGGACATAGCAATATGTGTGGTATATGGTGGTGGTTATGAAGACAAAGAGGGAGAAGATAGTCTCACAACTATGCGTATCAACGGGCTATGGAGATGCCCATTAATAGATAACAATGTGAGTGAGTAGGGATTGCCATGCAACAGATGCACTAGAGCTATAAATATATGAAAGCTCAACAAAAGATACTAAGTGGGTGTGCATCCAAATTGCTTGCTCACGAAGACCTAGGGCGTTTTGAGGAAGCCCATCATTAGAATATACAAAGCCAAGTTCTGTAATAAAAAATTCCCACTAGTATATGAAAGTGACAATATAAGAGACTCTCTATCATGAAGATCATGGTGCTACTTTGAAGCACAAGTGTGGTAAAAGGAGATAGTAGCATTGTCCCTTCTCTCTTTTTCTCTCATTTTTTTATTTGGTGGGCTTCTTTGGCCTCTTCTTTTTATGGGCTTCTTTGGCCTCTTTTTTTTATAAAGTCTGAAGTCTCATCCCGACTTGTGGGGGAATCATAGTATTCATCATCCTTTCCTCACTTGGGACAATGCTCTAATAATGAAGGTCATCACACTTTTATTGATTTACAACTCAAGAATTACAACTCAATACTTAGAACAAAATATGACTCTATGTGAATGCCTTCGGCGGTGTACCGGGATATGCAATGAATCAAGAGTGACATGTATGAAAATTATGAAGGTGGCCTTGCCACAAATACGATGTCAACTACATGATCATGCAAAGAGCAATATGACAATGATGGAGCGTGTCACAATAAACGGAACGGTGGAAAGTTGCATGGAAATATATCTCGGAATGACTATGGAAATGCCATAATAGGTAGGTATGGTGGCTGTTTTGAGGAAGGTAAATAATGGATTCATAATACCGGCGAAAGTTGCGCGGCATAATAGAGGCTAGCAAAGTGGAAGGGTAAGTGTGTGTATATCCATGGACTCACATTAGTCATAAAGAACTCATATACTTATTGCAAAAATTTATTAGCCCTCGAAGAAAAGTACTACTAAGCATGCCCCTAGAGGGGTAAATTGGTAGGAAAAGACCATCGCTCGTCCCCGACTGCCACTCATAAGGAAAGCACTCAAAGAGCACCCCATGCAGCAAATTTGTCACACAACTTTTACCATACGTGCATGCTACCGGACTTGCCAACTTTAACACAAGTATTTCCCAATTTCATAATTACCCAACTAGCATGAATCTAACATTATTACCTTTATATCTCAAAACAATTATCAAGCATCAAATTGATTATAGTTTTTAATGCACTTTCTATGATAGTTTTTATTATACCCAACGTGGATGCTCATCATTCCAGGACCAAATTTATAACCATAGCAAATACCATGCTGTTATAAAAGACTCTCAAAATAATATAAATGAAGCATGAGATATCAAAAATCTCTTCAAAATAAAGCCACCGCCGTGCTCTAAAAAAATATAAGTGAAGCACATAGAGCAAAACTATCTAGCTCAAAAGATATAAGTGAAGAACATAGAGTATTCTAGTAAATTCCAGATCATGTGGGTTTCTCCCAAAAGGTGTGTACAACAAGGATGATTGTGGTAAACTAAAAATCAAAGACTCATATCATACAAGACGCTCCAAGCAAAACACATATCATTCCGTTTCTCATAGATAAACTTGATCATAAACCCATAATTCATCGGATCTCGACAAACACACTGCAAAAAGAGTTACATCGGATATTTATCCAAGAATAGGAAGGAGAACTTTGTATTGAGAATCAAAGAGAGAGAAGAAGCCATCTAGATAATAACTATGGACCCGAAGGTCTGTGGTAAACTACTCACTACTCATCGGAGAGGCCTTGGTGGTGATGGAGAGGCCCTCCGTGGCTGATCCCCCCTCCGGCGGAGCGCCAGCGAAGGCTCCAAGATGGGATCTCGCGGATACAGAAGGTTGCGGCAGTGGAAACAATTTCTCGTGGTGCTCCTGGATGTTTTCGGGGTACGTAGATATATATATAGGCGAATGATGTCGGTCAGGGGAGCCACGAGGGGCCCACGAGGCAGGGGGCGCGCCCACCCTTACTGGGCACGGCGGCCACCCTCGTGGCCGCCTCGGCTACTTCTTGACGTCCACTCCATGTCTCCTGGATTGCGTTTGTTCCAAAAAGATCACTCCCGAAGGTTTCATTCCGTTTGGACTCCGTTTGATATTCCTTTCCTTCGATATACTGAAATAGGCAAAAAAAAAAAACAGCAATTCGGGCTGAGCCTCCGGTTAGTAGGTTAGTCCCAAAAATGATATAAAAGTGTAAAGTAAAGCCCATAAACATCCAAAACAGGTAATATAATAGCATGGAACAATAAAAAGTTATAGATACGTTGGAGACGTATCAGTACCGAGGGGACGTCTCCTCAAAAAAGGGTTTTCCCATCGTGACTCACCCACTGTACCATATCATGTTCCCAAGGGGCGACACTCGTGCCAGCGCGATACAGCAAATGCGTCCTCTAAGAATTTTACCGAATGCTTATAACGCTCTTAGCTCAGCGGATGCTTATATCCGAGCTGCTCGTGATGGAGTTGCTGGAGCCACTCACCAGCTTTCGAAGGATATGCGGGTAAGAATTTTTGGGCAGATTCAATAATCATATGCCAGTAGCCCCTGAGTCTTGAAGCAGTTGGCCCAACTGACTTAAGAGTCGTTACTTTGTTAGGTACTCACGAAGAGGAGTAAAAATTTATCCAAGGAGCTTGAGGAATGCCTAACAAAGCTATCTGCTGCTACTGCCGAACTCGAAGATTTAAAGAAATCCAAGTAGGCACCTGATGGTAAGCGTAGCAGTAGTTCAGAGATAAGGCTTCCGTGAATACAAAGAGGTTTCCTAATTAAGGTTGTGTCGCGTTGGTAGGCTTGATAGATCCGCTTCCAGTGACCATTTCCTTTGCAGTAGAAACACTCAGTTTCAGGCTTTAGTCTAGCTTTGGGCTTCTTCACGGAAGTGACAACTTGCTTGCCATTCTACTTGAAGTTCCCTTTCTTTTCCTTTGCCCTTTTCTTGAAACTAGTGGTCTTGTCAATCATCAACACTTGATGCTCCCTTTTTGATTTCTACCTTTGTCAATTTCAGCATCATGAAAAGCTCGAGAATTGTTTTCGTCATCCCTTGCATACTATAGTTCATCACGAAGTTCTAGTAACTTGGTGATGGTGACTAGAGAACTTTGTCAATCACTATCTTATCTAGAAGACTAACTCCCACTTGATTCAACCAATTGTAGTACCCAGACAATCTGAGCACATGCTCACTGCTTGAGCTATTCTCCTCCATCTTTTAGCTATAGAACTTGTTGGAGACTTCATATCTCTCAACTCGGGTATTTGCTTGAAATATTAACTTCAACTCCTGGAACATCTCATATGGTCCATGACGTTCAAAATGTCTTTGAAGTCCCGATTCTAAACCGTTAAGCATGGTGCACTAAACTATCAACAGTAGTCATCATATTGAGCTAGCCAAACGTTCATATCGTCTACATCTGCTCCTGCAATAGGTCTGTCACCTAGCAGTGCATCAAGGACATAATTATTCTGTGCGGCAATGAGGATAAACCTCAGATCACAGACCTTGTCCGCATCATTGCTACTATCATCTTTCAACTTAGTTTTCTCTAGGAACACATATAAAAACATAGGGAAACAACTACGCGAGCTATTGATCTACAACATTATTTGCAAAATACTATCAGGACTAAGTTCATGATAAATTAAAGTCCAGTTAATCATATTACTTAAGAACTCCCACTTAGATAGACATGCCTCTAATCATCTAAGTGATCACTTGTTCCAAATCAACTAAACCATGTCTGATCATCACGTGAGATGTAGTAGTTTTCAATGGTGAACATCACTATGTTGATCATATCTACTATATGATTCACATTCGACCTTTCGGTCTTAGTGTTCCGGGGCCATATCTGCATATGCTAGGCTCCTCAAGTTTACCCCGAGTATTCTGCATGTGCAAAACTGGCTTGCACCCGTTGTATGTGAACGTAGAGCTTATCACACCCGATCATCATGTGGTGTCTCGGCACAGAGAATTGCAGCAACGGTGCATATTCAGGGAGAACACTTATACCTTGAAATTTAGTAAGGGATCATCTTATAATGCTACCACCGTACTAAGCAAAATAAGATGCATAAAAGATAAACATCACATGCAATCAAAATATGTGACATGATATGGCCATCATCATCTTGTGCCTTTGATCTCCATCTCCAAAGTACCATCATGATCTCCATCGTCACCGGCATGACACCATGATCTCCATCATCTTGATCTTTATCAACATGTCATTACATGGTCGTCTTGCCAACTATTGCTTTTGCAACTATTGTTATCGCATAGCGATAAAGTAAAGCAATTATATGGCGCTTGCATCTTATGCAATAAAGAGACAACCATAAGGCTCCTGCCAGTTGCCGATAACTTTTACAAAACATGATCATCTCATACAACAAATTATATCACATCATGCCTTGACCATATCACATCACAGCAAGCCCTGCAAAAAACAAGTTAGACGTCCTCTACTTTGTCGTTGCAAGTTTTACGTGGTTGCTACGGGATTCTAGCAAGAATCGTTCTTACCTACGCATCAAAACCACAATGATTTTTTATCAAGTGTGTTGTTTTAACCTTCAACAAGGACCGGGCGTAGCCACACTCGATTCAACTAAAATTGGAGAAACAGACACCCGCCAGCCACCTATGTGCATAAGCATGTCGGTAGAACCAGTCTCATGATTGCGGTCATGTAATGTCGATCCGGGCCGCTTCATCCAACAATACCGCTGAATCAAAGTATGACATGCTGGCAAGCAGTATGACTATTATCGCCCACAACTCTTTGTGGTATACTCGTGCATATAACATCTACGCATAGACCTGGCTCGGATGCCATTGTTGGGGAACATGGTACTTTAAAAAAAAATCCTACGATCACGCAAGATCTATCTAGGTGATGCATAGAAACGAGAGGGAAGAGTGTGTCTACGTACCCTCGTAGACCGAAAGCGGAAGCGTTATGACAACGCGGTTGATGTAGTCGTACGTCTTCATGAGTCGACCGATCAAGTACAGAACACACGACACCTCTGCGATCTGCACACGTTCAACAGATTGACAAAACCTTCTGGTTGCATCATATACAACTCTTCTTTAAGAAATATCCAATTAAGGAATGTAGTTTTGACATCCATTTGCCAGATTTCTAAAATATGGCAACTGCTAACATGATCCGGACGGATCTAAGCATCGCTATAGTTGAGAAAATCTCATTGTAGTCAACACCTTGAACTTGTCGAAAACCTTTTGCGACAAGTCGAGCTTTGTAGATAGTAACACTACTATAAGTGTCCGTCTTCCTCTTGAAGATCCATTTATTTAATATGGCTTGCTGACCATCGGGCAAGTCCACCAAAGTCCACACTTTGTTCTCATACATGGATCCCATCTCAGATTTCATGGCCTCCAGCCATTTCGCGGAATCTGGGCTCATCTTCGCTTCCTCATAGTTTGTAGGTTCATCATGGTCTAGTAACATGACTTTCAGAATAGGATTACCGTACTACTCTGGTGTGGACTGTACTCTGGAAAACCTACGAGGTTCTGTAGTAACTTGATCTGAAGTTTCATGATCATCATCATTAGCTTCCTCACTAATTCTTGTAGGAATCACTAGAACTGATTTCTGTGATGAACTACTTTCCAATTCGGAAGAAGGTACAATTACCTCATCAAGGTCTACTTTCCTCCCACTCACTTCTTTCGAGAGAAACTCCTTCTCTAGAATGGATCCATTCTTAGCAATGAATATCTTGCCTTCGGATCTGTGATAGAAGGTGTATCCAACAGTTTCCTTTGGGTATCCTATGAAGATGCAGTTCTCCGATTTGGGTTCGAGCTTATCAGGTTGAAGCTTTTTCACATAAACATTACAACATAAAACTTTAAGAAATGACAACTTTGGTTTCTTGCCAAACCATAGTTCCATAAGGCGTTGTCTCAACGGATTTTGATGGTGCCCTGTTTAACGTGAATGTAGCTGTCTCTAATGCATAACTCCAAAACGATAGTGGTAACCTGGTAAGAGACATCATAGATCGCACCATATCCAATAAAGTGCGGTTACGACGTTCAGACACACCATTACGCGATGGTGTTCCATGTGGCGTGAGCTGTGAAACTATTCCACATTGTTTTAAATGAAGGCCAAGCCCGTAACTCAAATATTCTCCTCTACGATCAGATCGTAGAAACTCTATTTTCTTGTTATGATGATTCTCCACTTCACTCTGAAATTCCTTGAACTTTTCAAATGTTTCAAACTTGTGTTTCATTAAGTAGATATACCCATATCTTCTCAAATCATCTGTGAAGGTCAGAAAATAATGATACCCGCCATGAGCATCAACACTCATTGGACCGCTTACATCGGTATGTATTATTTCCAATAAGTCACTATCTCGTTCCATTGTTCCGGAGAACGGAGTTTTAGTCATCGTGCCCATAAGGCACGGTTCGCAAGCATCAAATGATTCATAATCAAGTGATTCAAAAATCCATCTTTATGGAGTTTCTTCATGCGCTTTACACCGATATGACCCAAACGGCAGTGCCACAAATATGTTGCACTATCATTATCAACTTTGCATCTTTTGGCATCAATATTATGAATATGTGTATCACTACGATCATTATTCAATAAACCATCAACATTGGGTGTATGACCATAGAAGGTTTTATTCATGTAAACAGAATAACAATTCATTCTCTGTCTTAAATGAATAATCGTATCGCAATAAACATGATCTAATCATATTTATGCTCAACGCAAACACAAAATAACATTTATTTAGGTTCTACACAAATCTCGAAAGTATAGGGAGTGTGCGATGATGATCATATCAATCTTGGAACCACTTCCAACACACATCGTCACTTTACCCTCAACTAGTCTCTGTTTATTCTGTAACTCTTGTTTCGAATTACTAATCTTAGCAACCGAACAAGTATCAAATACCCAGGGGCTACTATAAACACTAGTAAGGTACACATCAATAACCTGTATATCAAATATACCCTTGTTCACTTTGCCATCCTTCTTATCCACCAAATATTCAGGCCATTTCTGCTTCTAGTGACCATTTCCTTTGCAGTAGAAACACTCAGTTTCAGGCTTTAGTCTAGCTTTGTGCTTCTTCACGGAAGTGACAACTTGCTTGCCATTCTACTTGAAGTTCACTTTCTTTTCCTTTGCCCTTTTCTTGAAACTAGTGGTCTTGTCAATTATCAACACTTGATGCTCCCTTTTTGATTTCTACCTTTGTCGATTTCAGCATCATGAAAATCTCAGGAATTGTTTTCGTCATCCGTTGCATACTATAGTTCATCATGAAGTTCTAGTAACTTGGTGATGATGACTAGTGAACTCTGTCAATCACTATCTTATCTGGAAGACTAACTCCCACTTGATTCAAGGAATTGTAGTACCCAGACAATCTGAGCACATGCTCACTGCTTGAGCTATTATCCTCCATCTTTTAGCTATAGAACTTGTTGGAGACTCCATATCTCTCAACTTGGGTATTTGCTTGAAATATTAATTTCAACTCCTGGAACATCTCATATGGTACATGACGTTCAAAACGTCTTTGAAGCCTCGATTCTAAGCCGTTAAGCATGGTGCACTAAACTATCAAGTAGTCATCATATTGAGCTAGCCAAATGTTCATAACATCTGCATCTACTCCTGCAATAGGTCTGTCACATAGCGGTGCATCAAGGACATAATTATTCTACGCAGCAATGAGGATAAACCTCAGATCACGGACCTAGTCCGCATCATTGCTACTATCATCTTTCAACTTAGTTTTCTCTAGGAACACATAAAAACACAGGGAAACAACTATGCGAGCTATTGATCTACAACATTATTTGCAAAATAATTATCAGGACTAAGTTCATGATAAATTAAAGTTCAAGTAATCATATTACTTAAGAACTCCCACTTAGATAGACATCCCTCTAATCATCTAAGTGATCACTTGTTCCAAATCAACTAAACCAT
Organism: Triticum dicoccoides; assembly: GCF_002162155.2. Classification (NCBI taxonomy): domain Eukaryota; kingdom Viridiplantae; phylum Streptophyta; class Magnoliopsida; order Poales; family Poaceae; genus Triticum; species Triticum dicoccoides. The sequence goes on along the minus strand of NC_041386.1, from coordinate 663,286,644 downwards.
GTCTGATCATCACGTGAGATGGAGTAGTTTTCAATGGTGAACATCACTATGTTGATCATATCTACTATATGATTCACGTTCGACCTTTCGGTCTGAGTGTTCCGAGGCCATATCTGCATATGCTAGGCTCGTCAAGTTTACCCCGAGTATTCTATGTGTGCAAAACTGGCTTGCACCTGTTGTATGTGAACGTAGAGCTTATCACACCCGATCATCACGTGGTGTCTCGGCACGAAGAACTGTAGCAATGGTGCATATTCAGGGAGAACACTTATACTTTGAAATTTAGTAAGGGATCATCTTATAATGCTACCACCATACTAAGCAAAATAAGATGCATAAACGATAAACATCACATGCAATCAAAATATGTGACATGATATGGCCATCATCATCTTGTGTCATTGATATCCATCTCCAAAGTACCATCATGATCTCCATCGTCACCGGCATGACACCATGATCTCCATCGTCTTGATCTTTATCAATGTGTCATCATATGGTCTTCTCGCCAACTATTGCTTTTGCAACTATTGCTATCGCGTAGCGATAAAGTAAAGCAATTATATGGCGCTTGCATCTTATGCAATAAAGAGACAACCATAAGGCTCCTGCCAGTTGCCGATAACTTTAACAAAACATGATCATCTCATACAACAAATTATATCACATCATGCCTTGACCATATCACATCACAGCAAGCCCTGCAAAAACAAGTTAGACGTCCTCTACTTTGTTGTTGCAAGTTTTACGTGACTGCTATAGGCTTCTAGCAAGAACCGTTCGTACCTACGCATCAAAACCACAATGATTTTTCATCAAGTGTGCTATTTTAACCTTCAACAAGGACCGGGCGTAGCCACGCTCGATTCAACTAAAGTTGGAGAAACAGACACCCGCTAGCAACCTATGTGCATAAGCACGTTGGTAGAACCAGTCTCATGATTGCGGTCATGTAAAGTCGGTCTGGGCCGCTTCATCCAACAATACCACCGAATCAAAGTATGACATGCTGGTAAGCGGTATGACTATTATCGCCCACAACTCTTTGCGGCCTACTCGTGCATATAACATCTACGCATAGACCTGGCTCGGATGCCACTGTTGGGGAACGTGGTAATTTCAAAAAAATCCTACGATCATGCAAGATCTATCTAGGTGATGCATAGCAACGAGAGGGTAGAGTGTGTCTATGTACCCTCGTAGACTGAAAGCGGAAGCATTATGACAACGCAGTTGATGTAGTCGTACGTCTTCACGAGCCGACAGATCAAGTACCGAACGCACGCCACCTCCACGATCTGCACACGTTCAACTCGGTGACGTCCCTCGAACTCTAGATCCAACTGAGGCCGAGGGAGAGTTATGTCAGCATGATGGCGTGGCAACGGTGATGATGAAGTTACTGGTGCAGGGCTTCGCCTAAGCACTACGACGATATGACCGAGGTGTAAAACTGTGGAGGGGGCACCGCACACGGCTAAGAGATTGTCTATTATCCTTTGGGGCGCCCCCTGCCCCCGTATATAAAGGAGGGGAGGAGGAGGCCGGCTAACAAGGGGCGCGCTAAGGAGAGGGGAGTCCTACTAGGACTCTAGTCCTAGTAGGATTCGGCCCCACCCTTTTTCCTTCTACCGGAGGGGAAAAGGGAAGGAGAGGGAGTAGAAGGAAAGGGGGCTGGCGCCCCCTTCCCAAGTCCAATTTGGCCTCCTGCCCAAAGGTGGGTGCACCAGGCCCTTGTGGGCTGGTGTGCTTCCCTCTTATGGCCCATAAGGCCCATAACTTCTCCCGGGGGGGGTTCCGATAACCTCCCGGTACTCTGAAAAAATGCCCGAACCACTCGGAACCATTCCGATGTCCAAAAGCAACCTTCCAATATATGAATCTTTATGTCTCAACCATTTCGAGACTCCTCGTCACATTCATGATCTCATATAGGACTCCGAACAAACTTCGGTACATCATATCACATAAACACATAATACCAATCGTCATCAAACGTTAAGCGTGCGGACCCTACGGGTTCGAGAACTATGTAGACATGACCGAGACATGTCTCCGGTCAATAACCAATAGCGGAACATGGATGCTCATATTGGTTCCTACATATTCTACGAAGATCTTTATCGGTCAAACCGCATAACAACATACGTTGTTCCCTTTGTTATTCATATGTTACTTGCCCGAGATTCGATCATCGATATCATTATACCTAGTTCAATCTCGTTACCAGCAAGTATCTTTAATCATTCCGTAATACTTCATCCCACAACTAACTCATTAGTCACAATGCTTGCAAGGCTTATAGTGATGAGTATTACCAAGAGGGCCCAGAGATACCTCTCCGAAACACGGAGTGACAAATCCTAATCTCGATATATGCCAACCCAACAAACACCTTCATAGACACCTATAGAGAACCTTTATAATCACCCTTTTATGTTGTGACATTTGGTAGCGCACAATGTGTTCCTCCGGTATTCGGGAGTTGCATAATCTCATAGTATGAGGAACTTCTATAAGGCATGAAGAAAGCAGTATCAATGAAACTGACACGATCATAATGCTAAGCTAACGGATGGGTCATGTCCATCACATTATTCTCCTAATTATGTGATCCCGTTCATCAAATGACAACACATGTCTATGGTTAGGAAACGTAACCATCTTTGATTAACGAGCTAGTCGAGTAGAGGCATACTAGGGACTATAAGTTTTGTCTATGTATTCACACATGTACCAAGTTTTTGGTTAGTACAATTCTAGCATGAATAATAAACATTTATCATGAATTAAGGAAATAAATAATAACTTTATTATTGCCTCTAGGGCATATTTCCTTCAAAAACATGGTATACCAAGTTTGATCCGAATCATATGGCCCGGGTCGGACCTCGGGGACCAGATGGACAAGGAATTCCTGTTAGCTTAGTGTATGACCAAGTGAAAACGGCAGCTAAGTTTTCTCAACAGGATTGTAAACTAGACAACCTACTAGAGGCTTTAGAGGAAGAGGAAGTTTTTGAGGCCAAGTAGTAATGTACTTTATCAACAAACTTTTCTCCAGCTGAATTGTAAAACGATTCTCATGATAGACTTTCCGCTTCGACCTCCAAAGCCGGAGGTTTGGAGTGTTTCTGAATATTTTAAACTATTGGTAAACACCAAGGTATGTTCATAAACTAGGCGGTCCAGTCATAGTTGCTTGAACAGTCAAGTTGTATTCGGGGAGTTATGTTATATTACATTTGATCGTAAGATACATCTTCCAGAGAGAATAGTTCCGTTAAGGGTTCCTTTCCCTGGGCCAACATGCGTGTTTGCGCATACATGAACTATAATGGTAAGATCACAATACACTTTATAATATGGGGGCGTATTGTCACATCCCTAGCTTCTGGTAATGCTCTAGGCTAGCTTCATGTGTGCATCATGTTTAAATTCTGAAATTTGAACTGAGGGAAATTGGAAGCCTCAAAACCCTAAATAAAAGATGGGCAAAAACCCTAAAATCTCATTCATTGCTCCAAAATGCTCTCCTTAGATGTTTAATATTTTTGGCAAGGGTTTTGATCCAAACCAAAAATGATGAACATTTTAAAAGGATTTATTTTTGGGACTTTGAATTTAAATCATTACTTATTTGCATTTGGGCATTTAAATACTATAAAATATTTTAAATGCTCAAATAATCCCAAACTGAAATGTTTACTGTAGGATATATTTCTAACAGTGGTCATGAGCAGTTGCATGATTTTTGGGATTGATTTAGTATTTTTAATAAAGCCACAAAGCTGCAGAAAAAAATAGAAAACAATAAGTAAAAGACAGAGCAGAAGCCTACCTGGCGCTTACCTGTCCAGCCCAGCCGGCCCAGCTCCTCCCGCTGGCCCAGCCCACCGCCACCTCCCTCCCCTGTCGTCTTCCTCCCTGCCAGGAGGACGGGCACGCGCCCGGCGCGCGCGGCCACGCGCCCCGGCCACCTCCTGCTTCCCGGCCACCTCCTGCTTCCCCCCGGCCTCCCTAGCGACGCCACGACGAGGCCTCGTGTCCCCTCGCCCCTCTTCCTCCCCCGCTACATCCCCTCTCTCCTCTGCTCCCTCTCTCTCGCCCGAACCCGAACGCAGCCATCGCCGCCGACTAGAACCACCGCGGCCACAGGCCCTCCCTCGCCTCGCCGACGTGTCCATGGCCTCCGCCTCGACGCCCTCATCCTCCCCGTCGACTC
>NC_041386.1:663249698-663282039 GCF_002162155.2 Triticum dicoccoides | reverse complement strand
CTCCCCCGCTGCATCCCCTCTCTCCTCTGCTCCCTCTCTCTCGCCCGAACCCGAACGCAGCCATCGCCGCCGACTAGAACCACCGCGGCCACAGGCCCTCCCTCGCCTCGCCGACGTGTCCATGGCCTCCGCCTCGACGCCCTCATCCTCCCCGTCGACTCACTCGACGCCGGACGCCTCAAAACACCGTCAGCGGTCTCTTCCTCATCGCCGGCCGCCGCGGATCCCCATCGTCGACTCGTCGCCGTCCGGCCTTCCCCGAGCCCGCTTCGACGTCTGCTGCAACCGCCGTGAGGCACCGAACCTTTTTCCCCTCTCCGTTCTCGCTCTCGTGCGCCGTAGCCGCCACCCCTTGCTCGCCCGTACGCGCCGCCGCCTGTGACCGCCGCCGACGAGTCTCCGGCCACCTAGCGGTCCGGCCGTCGTGCTCAACTCCCTTCCCGCGCCACGTAGAGCACATAGGTGCCCCGCACGAGTCTCCCCGACCACCGTAGTGTCGACCCCGAGCTCACCCGAGCTCCGGCGACCGCCAAGGTCGACACCGGCGACAACTCCGGCCACCCCCGCACCCAACGCCTACACCACTCGACGCGCGAGTCCACCAGCGTCACGTAGATGCCCTCCGCCGGCCGTTTGGTCGCCGGAGATGCAAACCCGAGGCTCGCCGCCGCGGTTGGCCTCGCCGGCGTCAAGTCGCCGGTGGGGTTGACCCCGTTGACAGTTGACTTGCTGGGCCCAGTTTGACCCTGTGTCACTGACGTGTGGGCCTCTGGCCACTAACTAAATTAGGATTAGCACTAATCGGATTAGTTAAACTAATTACCCCCTGCTGACACTGACATGTGGGCCCTAGTGCCCTAATCTTTAATTAAACTAAACTAAAACCCCCCTGTTTAACCCGTGTCACTGACGTGTGGACCCCACACGTCAGGTTTGACCTGGACCGCCCTGTTGACCTGATGACGTCAGGGTGAGGTCATGCTGACGCCATATTCCTTTTCTGGAATTTAGTTTATTTTATAATAATCAGGAAATTCCAGAAATAGCTAAAACTTCAATAAATCATAGAAAATTAACCGTAACTCCAAATTAAATAATTTATATATGAAAAATTATCAGAAAAATTCAAGGAATCCATCTCTACCATTTTCATGCATGTTAGAACAACTTATGGCTTCTGTTTAGCACAAATCAATCAAATGGCATTTGAATAATCACATATGGAGTTTGAATTTGAATCTTGTATTCAAACCAACTTCATTTAATCTGTTGCTAGATGCATTAGCCCAAAACACATTCATCTTGCCATGTCATGATCATGCATCATATTGTGCATTGCATTGATTGTGTTTCCTTCTGTGTTGCCGATATTTGTCCCCTCTCGATAGACGTGATACCGATGATGTGATCGTTGACACTGATGAAGACTCAATGTTATCTTCAGAAGTGCCAGGCAAGCAAAACCCCCTTGTTCATTCCGATAAAATCCCACTCTCTCGCTCCTGCTCTCTTTTACTGCATTAGGACAACGACGACATATTTGTTACTTGCTGCAGTAGCTGAACCCCTTTATCCTTTGCATGACCTGTCATTCCACAGTAAATAGATGAAACCCACTAGCATGAGTAGGAGTTGTTTGAGCCCTGTTGTGCCTACTCATTCATCTTTGTTGTCATGCCTGCTATTGCTTAGAGTTGAGTCAGGTCTGATTCATCGGGGATGAATCAGAGGCGTGTGAACATGTCCCAATGTGTGTGAGCTAAGTGTGTGAACACGATTTGGTAAAGGTAGCGGTGAGAGGCCATGTAGGAGTACATGGTGGGTTGTCTCATTGCAGCCGTCCTCAGGAACTGAGTTCTGTGTTTGTGATCCATGACCAGCTACTACCACACATTGGAATGCTTAAGTGCCCCTCTTGACTTATTAATCAACATGATCTCTGTCCAGGAGTTGCAACTAGTTTCTGGTGTTTGTAGGTAGTGTTAGTAGTCTACCAAGTGGCACCCGGTACAGGTGGGCTTGGGACAGACTAGGCACAGTGGCCCGGTGTACCAAGTGGCACCCGGTTGGTGGGCTTGGGAACCCTGCACACATCGTTTGGGGCCGTAAGCGACACCCCGGCCGGATCTCCTTGCGGATGGAACCCGAATAGGCGATAAACCTGGACTAGAGACTTGTTCGGTTAGTCAGGTCGTGGCCGACTCCCTCGCCCGGCTTCCGCTTGAAGGTTGCCGAGGTACATGACGTGTACAGGGCGATAAGTGGCGAAAGCGTGTGTGAAGAAGTACACCCCTGCAGGGTTAACATCATCTATTCGAATAGCCGGATTCCTCGGATATGGAAACTTGGACCCCTTGCATAGTTCATAGACAAGTGAAAGTGGATACTCTGAAATACGCAAGATAAGCGTGAGTGCTATGGATGGCGTTCTCGTAGGGAGACGGGAGCGGATCCATAGTGGTGTATTGGTTGGTGAATATGTGGACTCGTGTGCGCCACTTCAAAAGAGTTACTTGCAGTCGTAGTTCAGGATAGCCACCGAGTCAAAGCTGGCTTGCTGCAGTCAAACCCCTCCACCCCCTTGTTGATAATGATGCATATGTAGATAGATCTGATGAAAGTCTTGCTGGGTACATTTGTACTCACGTTTGCCTATTTTATGTTTTGCAGAGAGACTTCAGTCTCACTAGTAGTTCCGCGTGGACTTCGACGTTTAGCTTGTTACCTCAACTACGATCTTGTGCCCTCGGCAGGATCTGGTAGATAGTCAGGCTCCTCAGCCTTTTTCATTTATAGATGTCTGTACTCAGACATGATAGCTTCCGCTTGTGCTTTGATTTGTATGCTCTGAGTGTTGGGTCATGAGACCCATGTTTGTAATATCTCGCTCCTCGGAGCCTATTGAATAATTACTTGAGTTGTAGAGTCATGTTGTGATGCCATGTTGTATCTGCACATATCGAGCATATTGTGTGCATGTTGTTGAAATGCTTGGTATGTGTGGGATCTGACTATCTAGTTGTTTATCCTTAGTAGCCTCTCTTACCGGGAAATGTCTCCTAGTGTTTCCACTGAGCCATGGTAGCTTGCTACTGCTCCGGAACACTTAGGCTGGCCGGCATGTGTCCTTCTTCGTTCCTGTGTCTGTCCCTTCGGGGAAATGTCACGCGATGAATACCGGAGTCCTGTTAGCCCGCTACAGCCCGGTTCACCGGAGTCCTGCTAGCCCAGTGCTACAGCCTGGATTCACTCGCTGATGACCGACACGTTCGATGTTGGGTCATGGATGCCTGTCCCTGTAAGTTTGTGCCACTTTGGGTTTACGACTAGCCATGTCAGCCCGGGCTCCTTACCATATGGATGCTAGTGACACTATCATATAGTGTGCCAAAAGACGCAAACGGTCCCGGGCAAAGGTAAGGCGACACCCGTGGGAATACCGTGCGTGAGGCCGCAAAGTGATATGGGGTGTTACATGCTAGATCGATGTGGCATTGAGTCGGGGTCCTGACAGCGTTGGTATCAGAGCCTGACTGCCTGTAGGATTACCAAGCCAAACTGGTCGAAGTTGAGTCTAGAAACTCTTTAGTTATATAAGGGAATTGATTGTGGGATGGAACGTAAGGCTCTTTTTACTCCTTATACCTTATGCCCTTCTGATCTGAGTCATCTTATCTTTCCTACGGGGATTAAGAACTAGGCTATCTCTTCTTTCTATCAGGATCACGTGTTACTAATCCGTAGATTTTTAGATTGTTGGATTAAGCCTCAGTTCAGTTCCTACTATTTCTGTATGTTAACTGTTGATCTCGAAACCTTGATATTGTGCTTCTGAGTGGTTATGCCACCATTTTTGTGAATGTCTCAAATCTTTTCTGAGCATTTACAGCCGTTATGCTGTCCAAGTCATCCCAGGTTTCTAAATAGTCGGATGCATTTGCAAATCCCTTCCTCCTGTTTCCGATGTGCCTTTGGTCAGATTAATCACACAAATCAGTGAGTTGAGGTACTTTATTGCCTTGACATATATGTTGGAGCTAGTATTATGACCCTAGGTGTCTTAGGGGATCATCTAGTAATTTAGCCATGATTTGTGTTCCCAGTGTGATGATTCTGGCCATCATTCTCGAAAGCATCCCGTGATGCTACTTAGTAGTAGGTATTCTATTCCTGGGTTCTTGAACCCGAGATTCACTCTACTTACTTCATGTTGATAGTAATTGCTAGCGCCTTTAGGATATTAGTAACCTTTGCAGTAGTTCTCGAGGTCCATGGTATATCCTTCTTCCAAATACCATGAACCACTTACGGCAAAAGTTTGTTGGATCAAAAGATCACAACAGGAGTGCTCTCGATGGGTTCTCCATTCATAATTGTGACTCTGCCAGTTCTACCCTTCCGCATGGATTGCCCGGAAGAAGTATGTTGAATTCGTTCGACATGCTAAACCATGCATCCACAACTCAGAAAATCGTATGTTCCTTTGAGTTGTCCCTCTTTAGTTGTCTTCTGACCCTCGTCTATCAATTGATAGTCAAGATTATGTGTGCATTCGTTCATCGATGCCTATTACTCTTGTGGTCTGTCAAGCCATTTTATTCCGGAATGACTAGGAGAAACAAACTCCAGTACCTCATCCATATCTAGGATTGGGTCAAAGAAGTTGTGCTCCGCAGATCAAATTGCTAATCCAGCTTTTGTTCTGTTCTACCTTGGAGTATTACCATCTTTATATCGGGATTGTTATAGGAATTGCACGCCATCCTATGAACTCTTGGTACAGTGATACTTCTTGCCATCATTGTTCATTCCTCGGTTCCTGTGTTATTGTAACCAGAATGCCGACAAGTGAATCGTGGCGTGTGAAATCAATACTCCTAGCAACCTTGTTGCTTGGTAGTTAAAGGACAATAATTTCATTCTTAGCGTGTTGGTTTTTGAATCATCCTTCTAAGACTGATCGTGCTACCTAGTCCTTATTTCGGTGCACCCTTCGATTGATGAGTTAGGATCTTGTCAAGTCCTCGCTCATTTGATCATATCTTCTTGCCCTGAAAAGCAAGATTGTTCTCGAGCTTAGTAACATATCGGTGGTTCGTGATTTTTCGAAGATCTTCTCGGTAGTATTACCAGGTTGTCACCTGACTGTTATGTTGAGCTCGTGATCAAGTTGGTTTCTTGTGAACCACTCTTTCTCCAAGATCGGTGTTAGATATCCCTGAGCTAGTTGGTTGAGCTAGACAACAACTTGGAGAGTTGGAAGATAAAAGCTTGCCTGACTTAGTTCGTTCCAAAGGGATATTCTTGTGTAGTGTGTGTTGAAGAAAGATGATATCTTCATCGATTGGTCCCTGTGATCAGTTGCTGCACCTACTGTCTTATCAATCCTTTGATTTGAGTGTGGGCTATCATCAAATCAAGTCAGAACCAACGATGTTCGTAATGTTGTCTTACTCGTGGTTGATCCCTCGAGCATACACCATTATATCTTTTGGGTCTGACCAATGCTATCACCGTGTTCACACGATGGTGGAAGTCCAGTATATGGAAATTCCGATGAGTTGTTGTTGAGCCCATTGACAACATTCTTGTCTCCTCCATGATGTTGTTGAACATTAAGTTAGTGTTGGAAACTTTTGAAAGCATTTTCTTCATGCTAGCTCATGAAGTACTTGTTTGATGAAAGGAGTGACTTCCTTTGATTCACGTGCATTTTGATGTAAGTTGCCGTCGTGAATTCGAGAAAGTTTGTTTTTGCTTCCTCTGGAATCATCCCAAGTCAGTCATGCATACATGCGAAGTATTCTGTGGTCTGGAGATTTGCAACCTCCATTCTATATGTATATCCTAGCACACCAAGCCACTGATTGACTCGTTCAAGGAAAAGAAGTCTATGCTTGGGATCTAATCCATGGACTTGCGTAAAGACTTCGATATCCTCGATGATGGCTCCCAACCAGAACTCGGTAGTGTTTTATTGTAAGACTACCATGTGGGCATGCTTGTCTGGAACAACGTGTTCACATGTTTGTAGCAGAACCAGCTCATGTTTTGGAGCTTGCTATCGTAGTTCATTTCCTGAGAATCTCGCAATGTCATCTCGTCGATTTGTGTTGCAAACTTTCATTTTTCTTCCTAGACTCGATGAGTCTGGAATATCCTGACACCAACCAGATCTGAGTCTCAGGCAGATATGATGGTTGGAATATTTCCCAAGAACTATAATATTGGTCCCTCGATAACCGGTAAAGTGGATGTCGTGGCCAACACACCAGCCGGAAGACCTATTATTGTATTATCTTGTTTGAGGAAGTTGGCCACCTCCCCATAAGGATTTTGTAGGAATTACCTCCGTAACTGTTCCTTATGGATTCTATTGCTCCCAAAGTCCGACCTTTTACTTGTTGTCTAGTTACCAAACCATTTCAATGATTGGATTACACTAGCACATCAAGGAGAACATTAGAAGCGGAGTGCTAAATGTCTCTCGGTCGATCATCTAGATTTTGTTTCCTTGGCCTCGCTAGGATGAAATCTGAGTTGATGTTATCTTCCTATGCATCTGCATCGTCCATCGTTGTTCATCATGGTGGTATGTTGTGTTGCCAGGATCCTTGACACGGATGTTGGTAAAACCTTGATGAATATGGAAATGCTCAAGTTCTTGAGAGCACGCACAAGCGCTAGGTGTTATCATCGGCACTAACTGGGTTTGCTCTCAGTTTCCTCGGCAATGCTATGACCTTTTCAAATAGTGAATTCACCCTCTATTGTTGGGTTCTTCCCCAGTTACCAGAATCATTCCAAGCATTTGCATTTTGTTCCTAGCTTGCACCGCCAATGTGCCATTCTACCATGGGTCTCTTCCATCTCCGGTGGTAAGCAAGTTCATCCATTACGTTGTCTTCAACAAGGTAATCCACATCGTCCAAGTCCGAGTATGCCATTCTACCGACCCTCTCCAAACGATCGTTGTGAATTGCCTTAGGTTGGTATGAAGAGTTTCAATGATCTCTGAATCAAAAGTAATTCTTTTTGCCACTCAAGATAATAATCTACGAATCACCCTCCTCCAGGATGTTTCGTCGTGGTATCATGGCAATTCAACTCCTCGCTATGTTGACAACCGATCACCACCTTCTTAAGTGTGGAATTGTTGTCCACCTAGTGAACCTTCGTCATCCGTTTCTTCCACCCCTCTCGATGTGTATCTCGTGTCTCAACCCGAGAAATGGTCCTATGTCTCATTTCGTGAGTTGTTCGATCTTCGAGAAGATCGACCCTTCTAGAGTTTTCCTTTCCTCTTCTTGTCATGATTAGCTGGAGTTCTCAGAGCAAGACGACAAGACAAAGATGGTGTTCAAATCAACGTTCATTTGAAGTGCAACCTGGATCGTGAAGATTGTACTAGTTTGCATTTCCCCTTCATCCTACCCTACGCTTGAATCTCGAGACGAGATTCTTGTTTAGTGGGGGTGAGTTGTCACATCCCTAGCTTCTGGTAATGCTCTAGGCTAGCTTCATGTGTGCATCATGTTTAAATTCTGAAATTTGAACTGAGGGAAATTGGAAGCCTCAAAACCCTAAATAAAAGATGGGCAAAAACCCTAAAATCTCATTCATTGCTCCAAAATGCTCTCCTTAGATGTTTAATATTTTTGGCAAGGGTTTTGATCCAAACCAAAAATGATGAACATTTTAAAAGGATTTATTTTTGGGACTTTGAATTTAAATCATTACTTATTTGCATTTGGGCATTTAAATACTATAAAATATTTTAAATGCTCAAATAGTCCCAAACTGAAATGTTTACTGTAGGATATATTTCTAACAGTGGTCATGAGCAGTTGCATGATTTTTGGGATTGATTTAGTATTTTTAATAAAGCCACAAAGCTGCAGAAAAAAAATAGAAAACAATAAGTAAAAGACAGAGCAGAAGCCTACCTGGCGCTTACCTGTCCAGCCCAGCCGGCCCAGCTCCTCCTGCTGGCCCAGCCCACCGCCGCCTCCCTCCCCTGTCGTCTTCCTCCCTGCCAGGAGGACGGGCACGCGCCCGGCGCGCGCGGCCACGCGCCCCGGCCACCTCCTGCTTCCCGGCCACCTCCTGCTTCCCCCCGGCCTCCCTAGCGACGCCACGACGAGGCCTCGTGTCCCCTCACTCCTCTTCCTCCCCCATTGCATCCCCTCTCTCCTCTGCTCCCTCTCTCTCGCCCAAACCCGACGCAGCCATCGCCGCCGACTAGAACCACCGCGGCCACAGGCCCTCCCTCGCCTCGCCGACGTGTCCATGGCCTCCGCCTCGACGCCCTCATCCTCCCCGTCGACTCACTCGACGCCGGACGCCTCAAAACACCGTCAGCGGTCTCTTCCTTATCGCCGGCCGCCGCGGATCCCCATCGTCGACTCGTCGCCGTCCGGCCTTCCCCGAGCCCGCTTCGACGTCTGCTGCAACCGCCGTGAGCCACCGAACCTTTTTCCCCTCTCCGTTCTCGCTCTCGTGCGCCGTAGCCGCCACCCCTTGCTCGCCCGTACGCGCCGCCGCCTGTGACCACCGCCGACGAGTCTCCGGCCACCTAGCGGTCCGACCGTCGTGCTCAACTCCCTTCCCGCGCCACGTAGGGCACATAGGTGCCCCGCACGAGTCTCCCCGGCCACCGTAGCGTCGACCCCGAGCTCACCCGAGCTCCGGCGACCGCCAAGGTCGACGCCGGCGACAACTCCGGCCACCCCCGCACCCAACGCCTGCACCACTCGACGCGCGAGTCCACCAGCGTCACGTAGATGCCCTCCGCCGGCTGTTTGGTCGCCGGAGATGCAAACCCGAGGCTCGCCGCCGCGGTTGGCCTCGCCGGCGTCAAGTCGCCGGTGGGGTTGACCCCGTTGACAGTTGACTTGCTGGGCCCAGTTTGACCCTGTGTCACTGACGTGTGGGCCTCTGGCCACTAACTAAATTAGGATTAGCACTAATCGGATTAGTTAAACTAATTACCCCCTGCTGACACTGACATGTGGGCCCTAGTGCCCTAATCTTTAATTAAACTAAACTAAAACCCCCCTGTTTAACCCGTGTCACTGACGTGTGGACGCCACACGTCAGGTTTGACCTGGACCGCCCTGTTGACCTGATGACGTCAGGGTGAGGTCATGCTGACGCCATATTCCTTTTCTGGAATTTAGTTTATTTTATAATAATCAGGAAATTCCAGAAATAGCTAAAACTTCAATAAATCATAGAAAATTAACCGTAACTCCAAATTAAATAATTTATATATGAAAAATTATCAGAAAAATTCAAGGAATCCATCTGTACCATTTTCATGCATGTTAGAACAACTTATGGCTGCTGTTTAGCACAAATCAATTAAATGGCATTTGAATAATCACATATGGAGTTTGAATTTGAATCTTGTATTCAAACCAACTTCATTTAATCTGTTGCTAGATGCATTAGCCCAAAACACATTCATCTTGCCATGTCATGATCATGCATCATATTGTGCATTGCATTGATTGTGTTTCCTTCTGTGTTGCCGATATTTGTCCCCTCTCGATAGACGTGATACCGATGATGTGATCGTTGACACTGATGAAGACTCAATGTTATCTTCAGAAGTGCCAGGCAAGCAAAACCCCCTTGTTCATTCCGATAAAATCCCACTCTCTCGCTCCTGCTCTCTTTTACTGCATTAGGACAACGACGACATATTTGTTACTTGCTGCGGTAGCTGAACCCCTTTATCCTTTGCATGACCTGTCATTCCACAGTAAATAGATGAAACCCACTAGCATGAGTAGGAGTTGTTTGAGCCCTGTTGTGCCTACTCATTCATGTTTGTTGTCATGCCTGCTATTGCTTAGAGTTGAGTCAGGTCTGATTCATCGGGGATGAATCAGAGGCGTGTGAACATGTCCCAATGTGTGTGAGCTAAGTGTGTGAACACGATTTGGTAAAGGTAGCGGTGAGAGGCCATGTAGGAGTACATGGTGGGTTGTCTCATTGCAGCCGTCCTCAGGAACTGAGTTCTGTGTTTGTGATCCATGACCAGCTACTACCACACATTGGAATGCTTAAGTGCCCCTCTCGACTTATTAATCAACATGATCTCTGTCCAGGAGTTGCAACTAGTTTCTGGTGTTTGTAGGTAGTGTTAGTAGTCTACCAAGTGGCACCCGGTACAGGTGGGCTTGGGACAGACTAGGCACAGTGGCCCGGTGTACCAAGTGGCACCCGGTTGGTGGGCTTGGGAACCCTGCACACATCGTTTGGGGCCGTAAGCGACACCCCGGCCGGATCTCCTTGCGGATGGAACCCGAATAGGCGATAAACCTGGACTAGAGGCTTGTTCGGTTAGTCAGGTCGTGGCCGACTCCCTCGCCCGGCTTCCGCTTGAAGGTTGCCGAGGTACATGACGTGTACAGGGCGATAAGTGGCGAAAGCGTGTGTGAAGAAGTACACCCCTGCAGGGTTAACATCATCTATTCGAATAGCCGGATTCCTCGGATATGGAAACTTGGACCCCTTGCATAGTTCATAGACAAGTGAAAGTGGATACTCTGAAATACGCAAGATAAGCGTGAGTGCTATGGATGGCATTCTTGTAGGGAGACGGGAGCGGATCCATAGTGGTGTATTGGTTGGTGAATATGTGGACTCGTGTGCGCCACTTCAAAAGAGTTACTTGCAGTCGTAGTTCAGGATAGCCACCGAGTCAAAGCTAGCTTGCTGCAGTCAAACCCCTCCACCCCCTTGTTGATAATGATGCATATGTAGATAGATCTGATGTAAGTCTTGCTGGGTACATTTGTACTCACGTTTGCCTATTTTATGTTTTGCAGAGAGACTTCAGTCTCACTAGTAGTTCCGCGTGGACTTCGACGTTTAGCTTGTTACCTCAGCTACGATCTTGTGCCCTCGGCAGGATCTGGTAGATAGTCAGGCTCCTCAGCCTTTTTCATTTATAGATGTCTGTACTCAGACATGATAGCTTCCGCTTGTGCTTTGATTTGTATGCTCTGAGTGTTGGGTCATGAGACCCATGTTTGTAATATCTCGCTCCTCGGAGCCTATTGAATAATTACTTGAGTTGTAGAGTCATGTTGTGATGCCATGTTGTATCTGCACATATCGAGCATATTGTATGTATGTTGTTGAAATGCTTGGTATGTGTGGGATCTGACTATCTAGTTGTTTATCCTTAGTAGCCTCTCTTACCGGGAAATGTCTCCTAGTGTTTCCACTGAGCCATGGTAGCTTGCTACTGCTCCAGAACACTTAGGCTGGCCGGCATGTGTCCTTCTTCGTTCCTGTGTCTGTCCCTTCGGGGAAATGTCACGCGATGAATACCGGAGTCCTGTTAGCCCGCTACAGCCCGGTTCACCGGAGTCCTGCTAGCCCAGTGCTACAGCCTGGATTCACTCGCTGATGACCGACACGTTCGATGTTGGGTCATGGATGCCTGTCCCTGTAAGTTTGTGCCACTTTGGGTTTACGACTAGCCATGTCAGCCCGGGCTCCTTACCATATGGATGCTAGCGACACTATCATATACGTGTGCCAAAAGACGCAAATGGTCCCGGGCAAAGGTAAGGCGACACCCGTGGGAATACCGTGCGTGAGGCCGCAAAGTGATATGGGGTGTTACATGCTAGATCGATGTGGCATTGAGTCGGGGTCCTGACACGTATATTGCAACGTGGGCCGTTTGTCTCTTGTCCGCCGACCGATTATTCCCTTAAGAATGCTAGCTTTCAGCTTCACCCGTCTGAGGTACACGTCCGGATAACTCGGCTGTAACAATCGCAGAGGTGCTCCCGTTATGCCCTAGCCGAACAAGCGAGAACGTAGGGCATAAGCACATGAGCCAGGCAACCCAGCTTGGCAAAAACTTAAGTCATAAAGGTGCATATAATGGCAAAGACAGGGCACATATGAGTAGACAACACATATATACGGTGAGCTTGATGCTCCAAAAAATAATAATCAAAATAAGCTTCTGTAAAAGAAGCCCCCAGGTGAAGATGGGTGTGTACATTTGATGATGTATATCCCTTGAGTGTGCGGTTGATCCGAACACTGGTGAAAAACCAAAAGAAAAAATACAGGTGAGAGGGAGAAAAAACAAAAAAAGGTTACAGGTGTGGATTTAGGCGTAGAATCTGCGGAGCCGAGCAACATTCCATGGGTTTGGCTCTAATCAATTATCCGAAGTGTTGCGCAGGCGATAGGCTCCTCCAGTGAGAACTTCATCTATGATGAAGGGACCCTACCATTTGGGCTTGAGCTTGTTCTTTTTCTTCTCTCGTAGGCGCAGGATGAGTTCACCGACATTATAAGTCTTTGCCCGTACTTCCCTGCTTTGATATCGCCGGGCTTGCTGTTGGTAAAATGCGGAACGGGCCTTCACAATGTTGCGCTCCTCCTCCAAGCCATCCAGATCGTCTTGCTAATCAAGCTCGGCCTCCCTCTCTTCATACATGCGCACTCGAGGTGAATCATGAATAATGTCACAAGGCAGTACTGCCTCGACGCCGTACACCATGAAAAAAGGTGTGTATCCGATCGTGCGATTGGGCATGGTCCGCAGCCCCCAGAGTACGGAATCGAGTTCTTCAACCCAGTGCTTGTCTGATTCACGCAGGGATCATACTAATCTGGGTTTAATGCCGCTCATGATCAAGCCGTTAGCCGCTCGAGCTGACCGTTTGTCCGAGGGTGATATACAGAGGCGTAGTCGAGCTAGATGCCCATATTAGCACACAAAGCTTTTACCTCATCGGCCGTAAAGTTGGAACCATTGTCTGTAATGATACTATGCGGGACACCATAACGGTGCACCACACCGGATATAAAGTCTATAACTGGTCAGGCTTCGGCCATTTTGACTGGTTTGGCTTCTATACACTTAGTGAATTTGCCAACCATAACGAGTAAATATTTCTTCTTGTGGCTTCCCCCTTTAAGGGGTCCGACCATGTCAAGCCCCCAGACCGCAAAAGGCCACGTAATGGGGATTGTTTGCAAAGCAGTGGGCGGCATGTGGCTTTGATTTGCGAAAAGCTGGCATCAAACACATCGCTGTATGAGGTCCTATGCGTCTGCTGGGGCCGTGGGTCAAAAGAAACCCGTAGGGAAGGCGTTACTTACAAGGGCCCGAGCGGCGGCGTGATGGCCACTGAGACCGGCATGTATTTCGGCCAAGAGCTGCCATCCCTCTTCTTCGGAGATACACCGTTGTAAGACTCCGGTTGTACTTTTGTTGTATAGTTCTTCCTCATGGACTTTGTAAGCCTTCAAGCGTCGAACAATGCGACGGGCCTCCGTCTGCTCATCAGGGAGCTCGTTCCTAGTAAGTTAGGCGAGGAAAGGTTTGGTCCATGGGGCAATTACAGCCATGATTTCATGGGCCGATGGTGTTATCTCGGTGTCCGAACCCCCGACAATATCGGAGCTGTGTTCGAAATCTGGTGGTATGATCGGCTCTGGAACAATGTTGCTGCTACCGTCCTGCCACACCACGGATGGCTTGAAGAGACTTTCTACAAAGGTGTTAGGTGGGACGGGGTCACGTTTAGCGCCCATGCGGGCAAGTATGTCCGCCGCTTGGTTACTCTCTCGAGCCACGTGATGAAACTCGAGCCCTTCAAACCGAGCTGAAATGTTAAGTACGACATTATGATAAGCCGCCATCTTCGAATCTTTTGCGTCGAAGTCTCCACTTATCTAGGATATTGCGAGGTATGAATCCCCGTGCACCTCAAGGCATTGTATGCCCATGGAGACAGCCATCTGGAGACTGTGCAATAGGGCCTCATATTCGGCTGCATTGTTAGAATCTGTGTATAGTATTTGGAGCACATAACAGATTGTGTCTCCTGTGGGTGATGTCAAGACGACACCAGCCCCCAACCCGGCTAACATCTTAGAGCCGTCAAATTGCATCACCCAATTGGAATATGTGTCGTATTCTTTAGGGATTTCGGCCTCTGTCCATTCGGCGACGAAGTCAGCCAACACCTGAGATTTAATAGCTCGGCGTGGCTTGTAAATTATTTCAAATGGTAAGAGCTCAATGGCCCATTTGGCAATCCAGCCAGTAGCGTCCCGATTGTTTATAATATCGTTAAGTGGTACTTCGGAAGCGACCGTGATGAAGCACTCTTGAAAGTAGTGCCGCAGCTTGGGCGACGCCTTGAAGACCGCATATGCTATCTTTTGATAATGCGGGTATCGAGATTTAGATGGCGTGAGGACCATTGATACATAATATACTGGTTTTTGAAGTGGAAATTTGTGTCCCTCCTCATTCTGTTCGACGACGAGCACCGCACTCACTACTTGGTAAGTGGCAGATATGTAGAGCAGCATTGGTTCGCTGACGTTTGGTGCAACCAAGATTGGGTTGCTCGCTAACAGAGCCTTTATTTCCTCCAGTCCGGCTGTGCAGCGCCCGTCCACACGAAGTTATCAGTGCGACGTAGCAAATGATATAATGGCAACGTCTTTTCCCCTAATCTGGAGATAAAACGGCTTAAGGCTACCATGCACCAAGCTAATTTTTGGACCTGTTTGAGGTCTATTGGTGTTGCCAATTGTGACAAGGCTCGGATTTTGGCGGGGTTTGCTTCGATCTCTCTATTGGAGACAATGAATCCAAGCAGTTTTCCGGCTAGAACGCCGGAGACACATTTTTCCAGATTGAGCCGTATGTCATATGTTCGGAGGTTATCGAATGTAAGGCATAAGTCATCCACCAATGAATCGACATGTTTGGTCTTGATGACTTTGTCATCTACATATGCTTCCACAGTTTTGCCGATCTATTTTTCTAGGCATGTTTGAATCATGCGTTGGTAAGTTGCGCCGGCGTTCTTGAGCCCAAAAGGCATAGTATTGAAGCAGAAGGGCCCGTACGGAGTGATGAATGCCGTTGCGGCCTGATCGGATTCTTTCATTTTGATTTGATGATATCCGGAGTATGCGTCAAGGAAGCACAGGGAATCATGCCATGTAGTTGCGTCAATGATTTGGTCAATTCGAGGTAGTGGGAACGGATCCTTGGGGCAAGCCTTGTTAAGGTCCTTGAAATCGACACATAGGTGCCAGGATTTATCCTTCTTAGGTACCATGACCAGGTTTGCTAGCCAGTCCGGGTGTTTGATCTCTCTGATGAACCCGGGTTTGAGTAGCTTGGCTAGCTCCTCTCCCATAGCTTGTCGTTTGGGTTCGGAGAATCGATGAAGGGTTTGTTTGACTGGTTTGTAGCCTTTCAATATATTGAGACTATGTTCGGCCAGTCTTCGTGGGATACCTGGCATATCGGAAGGATGCCAAGCAAAAATGTCCCAGTTCTTAGGCAAGAAAGCATGTAGTGCGGCATCCACCGCCGGATCCAACTGTGCCCCAATGGAACCTGTTTTATTGGGGTCCATCGGGTGGACCTGAAATTTGACTATCTCATCAGCCGACTTGAACGAGGTAGACTTTGGTCTCTTATCGAGGATTACGTCGTCCCTGTGTATTGTGGAACGTAGAGTGGTCAATTCCTCGGCTGCGAGGGCCTCGGATAATGCCTCAAGGGCCAGGGATGCGGTTTTGTTTTCGGCTCGGAGGGCGATGTTCGGATTGCTGGATATGGTGATAATTCCATTGGGCCTGGGCATTTTGAGCTTCATATACCCGTAATGGGGTATGGCTTGGAAGCGTGTAAATGTGTCTCACCCCAGCAAAGCATGATACCCGTTGTTGAATGGTGCCACATGGAAGAGTAGCTCTTCGGACCTATAATTCTCCGGTGTGTCGAATACCACATCGAGTTTGATTTTTCCCGAGCATCTGGCTTCTCGGCTGGGGATAATACCGCGAAAGGTTGTGTTACTTTGCTCAATGCGACTCCTATCCATTTGCATTTTATTGAGTGTGTCCTCGTAAATGAGGTTCAGTCCGATGCCACCGTCCATGAGAACTTTAGTCAGGCGGAAGATGTCTACAATTGGGTTTAGGACCAAAGCGGATGGTGCCCGGACTGAGCGGGCTCTTGGTTCATCATTGGTGTTAAAAGTGTTAGCCATGTCGTTCCAAGGGCTTACTGCTGCCACGTGGCAGACTTCGGCGAGGTCAAGGAGCGCCCTCTTGCATTGATTATTCGACGGAAAGGTCTCAAATACCGTGAATACTTCGGGATCATTGTCTTCTGAAGAGTAATTATCTGGAGTGTTTTTAGTGAGGAGACTGTCGGTGTCAATACCGACAGATCTCGGGTAGGGGGTCCCGAACTGTGCGTCTAAGGCTAATGGTAACAAGAGGTGGGGGACACGATGTTTACCCAGGTTTGGGCCCTCTCTATGGAGGTAATACCCTACTTCTTGCTTCATTGATCTTGATGATATGAGTATTACAAGAGTTGATCTACCACAAGATCATAGAGGCTAACCCTAGAAGCTAGCCTATGATTATGATTGTTCCTATCCTACGGACTAAACCCTCCGATTTATATAGACACCGGAGGGGGTTAGGGTTACATCAGGTCGATTACAAAGAAGGGAATCTAAATATCCGAATCGCCAAGCTTGCCTTCCACGCAAAGGAGAGTCCCACCCGGACACGGGACGAAGTCTTCTATCTCGCATCTTCATAGTCCAACAGTCCGGCTAAAGTATATAGTCCGGCTGTCCGAGGACCCCCTAATCCAGGACTCCCTCAGTAGCCCCCGAACCAGGCTTCAATGACGATGAGTCCGGCGCTCAGATTGTCTTCGGCATTGCAAGGCGGGTTCCTTCTCCGAATTCTTCCAAAGCACCTGTTGTAAAGAGCAGTATCCGGCTCCTCATTTAATGTTACGATCGGCTTCTATACTCCAATAATTCCAGCTTCCACGTATCGAGCGAATGTGAGAAATCGGGGCAGTTTTACACTTGCCACCCTAACCATGTAAGCAAATCGTCTATTTAAAGAGACGGGGATCTTCAGATCCAATCCACACCATCCTCCCCAAGCGAGGAATCATCAGAGCACGCCCGAAAAAACCATCCCAACATGGCCGGTTCCCGTAGCTCCTCCTCCTGCCCTCACAGCGTCAAGCTGGGTGATTGGGAGAAGTGCACCGTATCCCACGGTCAATTAGTGAAGTTGCAAACCCAGGGGTTCCTCCCTCCTACATACCTAGTCCCCGTCCGAGCCGGATTAGCTACTTTTGACGGCAGAGAGAAAGCAGAGAGTTTCCCCAACCCATCCGGGGGGAGCGAGTATCCCTTGTCCCTTATCTGCTGAGGGGCATCGAATTTCCAATTCATCCGTTCCTCCATGGGCTTCTGGAGTACTACGGCCTCTAGCTGCATAATTTCACCCCAGCCTCCATCCTGCACATCGCAGGCTACGTCGCCCTTTGCGAGTTATTTCTGGGTTGTGAAGCTCATTTCGAGCTATGGAAGAGGTTGTTCTGCCTCGTCCCCTGTAATCAAGAGGGATCGATATTCCAAGTTGGCGGAGCCGAGATATGGCGCATCGCCGGGACCGGATACCTATCCGGCACACCGAAGAAGGTATCCAAAAAATGGCCTTCCGAGTGGTTTTATATAGAGGACGTCTCCCTTCCTGGCCCAGTTCGAATGGGTCTTCTTGAGTTCACAAACACTCCATTGGTGAAGCGCTGCAACTGGCATCCCCGGAGCCCCAAGGAGGAAGATAGTAGAGAGGTCCCTTAATTGATGAGCAAGATACGAACGCTTGCTACATCTGGCTTAACAACAATCGAGGTTATGGCCGTATGCATAATGCGGGGGGTACAACCACTCTAGTATCGAGGGTGTCCCATGTGGCACTTCAATGGTGAAGACGACGCCACCCGCTGGGTAGGAAAGGTCCGGACTCCACCACTGCTCTCGTGAAATACTGTCCGAATTATACAAAGGAGAAGAAGAAGAGTTCATCTGTATTAAGCCACGAGACGGATTTTCCATGTACAACCCTCCCAGCTGGGTGAGTTTCTATCCCTTACTCAACTCTATTCGTTCTCCCAATCCTTTAGCATGAATTTTTACTCCGCCCATCTATAACAGGAATGGCGGAAGTTTACCAAGGAGATCCACATCCCGGATTCATAGCCAGAGGACCGTAACCGAGCCCTTGACCCCGGATTCGAAGAGGATCCGGACATATTTGTGGAGCTCGTCGAAGGGGTGTTTTACCAGGCGAGCTGTGACGACACCGAATTGGCCATCATTGCTGACTATCCTGGCCTCCTCCCTGTATCACATGTAAGTAAATAGGATACTTTTCTTCCAAAAAGGATTCACTCTTTCCGCCTTACCCACAACACAATGCTTATGTTCTTTTTAAAGGGAAGGCGATCGGCGCGCCATGCCGAACCCGAGGCTACTCATCAACGGTGAGTGCCTGATACATCTCCAACGTATCTAATTTTCCAAACACCTTCGCCCTTGTTTTGGACTCTAACTTGCATGATTTGAATGAAACTAACCCGGACTGATGCTGTTTTCAGCAGAACTGCCATGGTGTTATTTTTGTGCAGAAACAGAAGTTCTCAGAATGACCTGAAAATCCACGGAGACATGTTTTGTAAAATATAAAAAATACTGGCAAAAGATGAAGGCCAGGGGGCCCACACCCTGTCCACGAGGGTGGGGGGCTCCCCCCTATAGGGCGCACCCCCTGTCTGATGGGCCCCCTGCTGCTCCGCCGACCTCAACTCCAACTCCATATATTCCGTTTTGCGGAGAGAAAAATCGGAGAGCAAGTTTCATCGCGTTTGACGATACGGAGCCGCCGCCAAGCCCTAAAACCTCTCGGGAGGGCTGATCTGGAGTCCGTTCGGGGCTCCGGAGAGGGGGATTCATCGCTATCGTCATCATCAACCATCCTCCATCACCAATTTCATGATGCTCACCGCCATGCGTGAGTAATTCCATTGTAGGCTTGCTGGACAGTGATGGGTTGGATGAGATTTACCATGTAATCAAGTTAGTTTTGTTAGGGTTTGATCCCTAGTATCCACTATGTTCTGAGATTGATGTTGCTATGACTTTGCTATGCTTAATGCTTCTCACTAGGGCCCGAGTGCCACGATTTCAGATCTGAACCTATTATGTTTTCATGAATATATGTGAGTTCTTGATCCTATCTTGCAAGTCTATAGTCACCTATTATGTGTTATGATCCGACAACCCTGAAGTGACAATAATCAGGATACTTCTCGGTGATGACCGTAGTTTGAGGAGTTCATGTATTCACTATGTGCTAATGCTTTGGTCCGGTTCTCTATTAGAAGGAGGCCTTAATATCCCTCAGTTTCCATTAGGACCCCACTGCCATGGGAGGGTAGGACAAAAGAAGTCATGCAAGTTCTTTTCCATAAGCACGTGTGACTATATTCGGAATACATGCCTACATTACATTGATGAATTGGAGCTAGTTCTGTGTCACCCTATGTTATAACTATTACATGAGGAATCGCATCTGACATAATTATCCATCACTGATCCATTGCCTACGAGCTTTTCACCTATTGTGCTTTGCCTATTTACTTTACCGTTGCTACTGTTACAATTACTACAATACCGCTATCTTTACTTTTGCCACTGTTACCATTACTATCATACTACTTTGCTACTAAATACTTTGCGGTAGATACTAAGTTATCAAGGTGTGGTTGAATTGACAACTCAACTGCTAATACTTAAGAATATTCTTTGGCTCCCCTTGTGTCGAATCAATAAATTTGGGTTGAATACTCTACCCTCGAAGGCTGTTGCGATCCCCTACACTTGTGGGTTATCAAGACTAATTTCTGGCACCGTTGCCGGGGAGCATAGCTCTATTCTTTCAGTCACTTGGGATTTATATCTACGGATCACTATGAAGAACTTGAAAGATCAAAGAACTAAAATTTATCCAACTACGAGGGGAGGTAAGGAACTGCCATCTAGCTCTGCACTAGATTCTCCTTCTGTTATGAGTAAGCTTGCGACACCTAAACCTGCTACTTCTAAGAATTCTAATATGTCGAATGTTATTGATGATGCCACTTATGCTATGCATGATACTTATGATGAAACTACTTCTATGCTTGATACTACTGTGCCATTAGGTGAATTTCTTGATGAACAACTTACTAGGGCTAGGGAGAATGAAATTATTGAAAATGAAATTATTGATGAAACGATGATGAAGGTTCTCCCCCTAATTATGAATTGCCTGTTGTTCCTAAGGGTTATGTTATGGATGAAGAACCTTCTAGAGATTTTCTTGCTTGCAATGATAGGTCAGATCTTAAGAAACTACTAGCTAAGCTGAAACAAAAGACTCTGAATACTAGAATGAAACATGACCCTACTTTTGCCACTTCACCTATTTTTGTTACTGATAAGGACTATGAATTCTCTGTTGATCTTGAGATTATTACTTTAGTTGAATCCGATCCTTTCTATGGCACTGAATCTGAAACTATAGTGGCACATCTTACCAAGTTAAATGATATAGCCACCCTATTTACTAATGATGAGAAGTCTCGCTATTATTACATCCTTAAGATATTTCCGTTCTCATTAAAGGGTGATGCTAAAACTTGGTTTAATTCTCTTGATCCTGGTTGTGTGCGTAGTCCCCAAGATATGATTTATTACTTCTCTGTTAAATATTTCCCTGCTCATAAGAAACAAGCTGCCTTGCGGGGAATATATAATTTTGTGCAAATCGAGGAAGAGAGTCTCCCACAAGCTTGGGGGAGGCTTCTCCGATTACTTAATCCTTTGCCTGATCATCCTCTTGAGAAATATGAAATACTTGACATCTTCTATAATGGACTAACCGATGCTTCCAAGGACCACTTGGATAGTTGTGCTGGTAGTGTTTTCAGGGAAAGAACAGTCGACCAAGCTGAATTGTTATTGAATAATATGTTGACAAATGAAAATAATTGGACTCTTCCTGAGCCAATTCCTGAGGCAATTCCTGAACCAATTGAGCCAACGCCTGAGCCTATTCCTAAACCTACTCCGAAGAAGAGAGGTGTTCTATTTCTGAGTCCTGAAGATATGCAAGAGGCAAAGAAATCAATGAAAGAAAAAGGTATTAAAGCTGAAGATGTTAAGAATTTACCTCCTATTGAAGAGATACATGGTCTTAATATACCACCTGAAGAAACACATCGTCTTGATAACCCGACACAGGCAGTGAAGGTAAATTCTCTCTATAGATATGGTAAAGTTGAAATTTCGTCTACCAAGTTTCATAGCCAATGCTTAGATGAGTTTGATGAATTTATGGATAAACAAGCAAATTTCAATGATTATGTTAGTAGACAGTTGAAAAATAATGCTTATATGATTGGACGCTTGAGTGATTATATGTCTAGAGTTAAAGGTGAACTTAAACTTACTAGTAAACATGTCTCCATGGTCACCACTCAAGCTGAACAAGTACTTAATGCTTAGAATGAATTGCTAGATGAATTAAATAATAAACATGAGTTTGCTGTTAGAGTGGCTACTAGAACTGGTAAAATGACTCAGGAACCTTTGTATCTTGAAGGCCACCCTAAGAGGATTGAACAAGATTCTCAGAATAATAATCTAGATGCTCCTAGTTCTTCTAAGAAGAAGAAAAAGAAAAGTGATAGGATTTTGCATGCTTCCAGTGAACCTAATGTAGAAACACCTGAGAATCCTAATAATACTTCTATCTCTGATGCTGAAACACAATCCGGATATGAACATGAACCTAATGATAATGCTAATAATGATGTTCATGTAGATGCTCAACCTAGTAATAACAATGATATAGAAATTGAACCTGTTGTTGGTCTTGATAACCCACAATCAAGAAACAACATTATGATAAGAGAGATTTTGTTGCTAGGAAGCATGGTAGAGAAAGAGAACCATGGGTTCAGAAACCCATGCCCTTTCCTCCTAAACCATCCAAGACAAAGGATGATGAGGACTTTGAGCGCTTTCCTGAAATGATTAGACCTATTTTCTTACGCATGCACTTAACTGATATGCTTAAAACAAACCCTTATGCTAAATACATGAAAGATATCATCACTAATAAAAGGAAAATACCTGAAGCTGAAATCTCCACCATGCTCGCTAATTATACCTTTAAGGATGGAATACCTAAGAAACTTGGTGATCCCGGAGTGCCCACTATACCATGCTCCATAAAAAGAAATTATGTTAAAACTGCCTTATGTGATTTAGGAGCCGGTGTTAGTGTTATGCCTCTTTCCTTGTACCGTAGACTTGAATTAAGTAAGTTGACACCCACCGAGATATCCTTGCAAATGGCTGATAAATCAACTGCTATACCTGTCGGCGTTTGTGAGGACGCACCTGTTGTTGTTGCGAACATTACTATCTTAACAAACTTTGTCATTCTTGATATTCCTGAAGACGACAGTATGTCGATTATGCTTGGTAGACCCTTTTTAAATACTGCAGGTGCTGTTATTGATTGCAACAAAGGCAATGTCACCTTTCATGTTAATGGAAATGAGCATACAATACATTTTCCGAGGAAATAACCTCAAGTTCACAGCATAAATTCTATTGGGAAAATTCCATCAATTATATTTGGAGGTTTTGAATTTCCTCTTCCTACTGCAAAGAAAAAGTATGATATTCTTGTTATTGGGGATGTTCATATCCCCGTTGAGGTAACCTAGTGCCACTTTGAAATTTCTCCGGTTCTATGTGATTCGGAATGAGTTTGTTAACAATACTTGATCAACCTTGTTAGTGGATTCATTTTGATGATCATGAGATGGATGAAACTAGAAGGCACAACCTCCTGTACCCTCTCTTTACTTTCTGTTTTTTTGAACTTTCTTTTTACTTTCTGTTACTTAGAATAAATATGGTAGAAATAAAATATTTTGTCTGTTTTCTGAATTATCCATGCAATAAAAAAATATCCCGAAAATAAAAGTGCTCCAATTGCCCTACAAATTTAGTATGATTTTTTATGGAATATTTGAGGATTTTAGGCACTGAGAATACTGCAGGGGGGTCAAGCACCTGGCCACGAGGGTGGAGGGCGTCCCCCCTATAGGGCGCGCCCGTGTCTCGTGGGCCCACGGCGGACCCCCTCCACTTATTCCTGCACCCACACACTTCTTCTTCCTCCAAAAAAATCATCATCCAACTCAAGCACGAGTTCTAGCTCATTTTGCTGGGATTTTCGATCTCCTTGCGCAAAGCCCCATTCACAAAACTGCTTTGGGAGATTGTTGCTTGGTATGTGACTCCTCCATTGATCCAATTAGTTTTTGTTCTAGTGCTTTATTCATTGCAATTTTTTGCTGCATAGGTGACCCTGTTCTTGAGCTTGCATGTCAAATTTATGAGGTCCCAAGTGATTTTAATGCATGATATAGGCTCTAGGTACTTGTAGGAGTAGTTGCCATCAATCTTGTTCAGTTTTATTTACTTTTATTTTGAAGTTACTAAAAATTTCAGAATTTTCAGAAAAGATGAAGAGGTGGTTATTGAGGGGCTCTTCTAGCCAAGGCTCCAATGATAAGCAAGCTAAGGATAAAGAAAAGGCCAAGTATAATCTTCCTCGCATAGCGGAAGTAAGGCCTTGTGAGTGGCCATGTGATAATTTCATGAGAGCAGCCAGGATTTATGAAGACTTTTATTCTTTGGCTGAAAATGCTGGCCTCATCGACTTCCTCCATGACCGGATCGAAGAGTATCTCTTACTTACCAATACTTTCATGCAAAACTTTTATTATCATCCTAAGAGTTCACCTCCTTCAGTATCTTTTCATTTATATGATGAGCCTAAGGAAATGTCATTACGTAATTTTTGTGCGGTTTGTAGGATACCCTTTGAGGGTAGCTTAGATGAACCACATCGTCAAGATGTGGATGGTTTCATTGATACTATTGCTATAGGGGAATCGAAGAAAGGTTCCGAGGCAAGAATCACTAGCATACACTTTCCTGTTTTACACTACTTTGCCTTATTTGCTAGTCGATGCTTAATTGGTCATGGAAATAGTGAAAACTTCAATGTTCCTGATATTATTATTCTGCTCCATGCCTTATTCCGTGATAACACTTTTAGTATCGGTGCCGTTATTGCTAAACAGTTAAGTCTAAACCGTACAAAGGGCCCCATCTTTGGAGGCATCTATGTTGCACGCCTTGCTAAATACTTTGAGATGCCTATTAGACATGATGAGGAAGAGGAGACATCTTTGCCTCTTACCTTTTTAGATTATAGGAGCATGGTAGCGCATGAGTTTATTGTTTACAACGATGATAAGATGCTCCTGTATGACCTGAGATTTAATAAGAAACACAATGAGATTATTACCCTGCCTGCACCTTCTCTGTTTGATTTAACCGCATGGCACTACCTTGTCTCGCCGGAAATGATGTACACGTGCCGAGGCCAGACATCAGCTCCTGAACTTGAGCCGGAACCACCACTGGACCCATATCGTCCATCATCCTATCAGTGGGATCCGGAGGAGATCGCTAACCGGTGGCAGTACGAGGACACTTCTCAGTATATCGGGGAGAGTAGCCGCTATCCTTGTCCATAAACCAACTTAGGCCAAAAGCCTAAGCTTGGGGGAGTACGTATTTCCCACCGACTTTACATTCATGTTCACACACTATTCTAGTCGTCGGTGCTCATACTCTTTCATTGTACTATCCATGATAGTTTAAAATCTTTTTCTAGTTTTCTTACTATGTGTTTGATAAACCTTATAAAAAACCAAAAAAATTAGTTAGTTTAATTTTCATGCCTGTAGTAGAAATAATTAAAAAGATAACCCAAAAAGATTTCTCATTCTTCTTTTAATTGTTGGGAGCTTTTCCGTGTAAATAGTTTTATTTCTTTTTCTTTTCTTTGGGGGTCAAGAGTAGATGACCATATAGAAAATGCCTAGTGGCTCTCATATGCATGATGGATGATTTAATTTAGAGCCCATATTACCTTGTCTTCTCTCTTGAAATGAATGCTTGCAGATTCCAGCTTAGTCCAATGCACGTGCACTCTTATTATTATATACATCGTTCGGTCGTGCAAGTGAAAGGCAATAATGACGATATATGATGGACTAATTGAGATGAGAGAAGCTAGTATGAACTCGACCTATTTTGCTTTTGTAAATATGATGAGCTCATCGTTCCTGATTCAGCATATTATGAAGTAGACATGTTTGCAATGACATTTAGAGATTATAGTTTCTTAGGCCATGCTTAATTAGCTATGAGTTATAATGGTTTACCTTGCGTGCCAACATGCTATTAAAATGATTGTGATGTGGTATGATGAGATGGTATCCTCCTTTGAATGAATTGAGTGACTCGATTTGGCACATGCTCACGCATGTAGTTGAAACAAAATCAACATAGCCTTACGATATTTATGTTCCTGGTGGATTATATCCTACTCATGCTTGCACTTAGTGTAAATTAATTTTAATGCATGTTCATGACTGTTGTCGCTCTCTTAGTTGGTCGCTTCCCAGTCTTTTGCTAGTCTTCACCTGTACTAAGCAGGAATACTGCTTGCGCATCCAACCTCCATAAACCCCAAAGTTATTCCATATGAGGCCACCATACCTTCCTATATGCGGTATCTACTTGCCGTTCCAAGTAAATTTGTATGTGCCAAACTCCAAACCTTCAAATGAAATTCTATTTTGTATGCTCGAGCAACTCATGTTTCAACTAGGGCTGTCTGTATCTTCCATGCTAGGTGGGTTATTCTCAAGAGGAGTGGACTCCGCTCCTCATTCACGAGAAAATGGCTGGTAACCGGGATGCCCAGTCCCATGATCAAAAAGATCAAAGCAAATCAAAATAATTAAACAAAACTCCCCCAGGATTGTTGTTAGTTGGAGGCACTCGTTGTTCCGAGCAAGCCATGGATTGATGCTTGCTGGTGGTGGGGGAGTATAAACTTTACCATTCTGTTTTGGAACCGCCTATAATGCATGTAGTATGGAAGATACTGCCATGTCATAGTTGTTGCGTTGACAGTGAAAGTATGCCGCTCAAAATGTTATTTATCTCTCTATTTTAAAATCGAGCTCTGGCACCTCTACGAATCCCTGCTTCCCTCTGCGAAGGGCCTATCTATTTACTTTTATGTTGAGTCATCACCTTCTTATAAAAAAGCACCCGCTGGAGAGCACACTGTCATTTGTATGCACTACTGTTAGTTTATATTGGTTATGACTTGACTGGATCTCTTTTACCATGAATTACAATGTTTAGTCAGTCCTTGATCTTTAAAGGTGCTATGCATTTATGTTTTGCGGTCACAGAAAGGGCTAGCGAGATACCATTTTGTTATATCATATTATGATTGTTTTGAGAAAGTGTTGTCATCCGAGTTTTATTATTATCGCTCGCTAGTTGACTATGCCATTGATATGAGTAAACATGAGACCTGAATGTTATTGTGAATATGGCTAGTTCATAATCTTTGCTGAAAACTTGAATGCTGGCTTTACATATTTACAACAACAAGAGCAAACCGAGTTTGTAAAAGTTTTTCTTTATCACTTTCAGTTTATCAACTGAATTGCTTGAGGACAAGAAAAGGTTTAAGCTTGGGGGAGTTGATACGTCTCCAACGCATCTACTTTTCCAAACACATTTGCCCTTGTTTTGGACTCTAACTTGCATGATTTGAATGAAACTAACCCGGACTAACGTTGTTTTCAGCATAACTGCCATGGTGTTATTTTTGTGCAGAAACAAAAGTTTTCAGAATGACCAGAAAAATCCACGGAGACAAGTTTTGGAAAATATAAAAAATACTTGCGAAAGATGAAGGCCAGGGGCTAACACCCTGTCCACGAGGGTGGGGGGCGCCCCCTATAGGGCGCGCCCCCCTATCTTGTGGGCCCCCTGCTGCTCCGCCGACCTCAACTCCAACTCCATATATTCTGTTTTGCAGAGAAAAAAATTGGAGAGGAAGTTTCATCGCGTTTTACGATACGGAGCCGCCGCCAAGCCCTAAAACCTCTCGGGAGGGCTGATCTGGAGTCCGTTCGGGGCTTCGGAGAGGGGGATTCATCGCCGTCGTCATCATCAACCATCCTCCCTCACCAATTTCATGATGCTCACCGCCGTGCGGGAGTAATTCCATCGTAGGCTTGCTGGACGGTGATGGGTTGGATGAGATTTACCATGTAATCAAGTTAGTTTTGTTAGGGTTTGATCCCTAGTATCCACTATGTTCTGAGATTGATGTTGCTATGACTTTGCTATACTTAATGCTTGTCACTAGGGCCCGAGTGCCATGATTTCAGATCTGAACCTATTATGTTTTCATGAATACATGTGAGTTCTTGATCCTATCTTGCAAGTCTATAGTCACCTATTATGTGTTATGATCCGACAACCCCGAAGTGACAATTATCGGGATACTTCTTGGTGATGACTGTAGTTTGAGGAGTTTATGTATTCACTATGTGCTAATGCTTTGGTCCGGTTCTCTATTAAAAGGAGGCCTTAATATCCCTTAGTTTCCATTAGGACCCCACTGCCACGGGAGGGTAGGACAAAAGAAGTCATGCAAGTTCTTTTCCATAAGCATGTGTGACTATATTCGGAATACATGCCTACATTACATTGATGAATTGGAGCTAGTTCTGTGTCACCCTATGTTATAACTATTACATGAGGAATCGCATCCGACATAATTATCCATCACTGATCCATTGCCTACGAGCTTTTCACCTATTGTGCTTTGCCTATTTACTTTACCGTTGCTACTGTTACAATTACTACAATACCGCTATCTTTACTTTTGCCACTGTTACCATTACTATCATACTACTTTGCTACTAAATACTTTGCTGCAGATACTAAGTTATCCAGGTGTGGTTGAATTGACAACTCAACTGCTAATACTTAAGAATATTCTTTGGCTCCCCTTGTGTCGAATCAATAAATTTGGGTTGAATACTCTACCCTCGAAAGCTGTTGCGATCCCCTACACTTGTGGGTTATCAGTGCCCATGCTGGGTAGGCTTCCAAAAAGGAAGGCGAACAGAAATGCGGCTGAGCTATCATCAAAGAGGTATGGTTTTAAGCATGCTCCGCGATAGTCATCTTAAAGTATGACACTGTCCTTTGCGTCTTGGCAGGAAGAATATCCGCCAGACTATATCTGGGGATCCTACTCTCCACGCCTCCACCAGCTGGGTTCCAGAACCAGCCTCGAGGGCGGAGGTTAACACGGGGGCGACACTGGACAACCCTTGTATAGAGGATTTAGATAGAGTATCCGCTACAAACTCCGAAGTGGAGAGCGCCATGAATCATCGGCGTCGGCAGGCCACACTCTGCGACCCTAGTTTTTTCAAAGAGGCTTTCAATGCCTTCAGCTCGGGCGATGCATACATCCGAGCTGCTCGAGATGGGCTTGCTAGAGCCACAGACCAGTATTTGAAAGATATACGGGTAAGTAAAATATGATAATTATGCATATCAGTAGCCCCTGAGACTTGAAACAGTTGGTACAACTGATTTAAGGATCATTGTATGAACAGGTTCTTTCAGAGAAGAATCAACTGCTATCTCAAGAGCTGGAGAGGTGTCAAACCCAGCTAAGGGCAAAAACTGCCGAACTGGAGGGATCAAAAAAGGCCTCAACTGGTAATTTTTCTCTCTATCGAGAAAAACGTAATCACGTATACCAGCGGTGTTGACATGTTGCCTATCTGATGGCAAATTCCATAGATAATCCTGGAGTGAATCCGAATATCCTAAAAGAGGATGAGCAGAGAGCTCAAAGGCATCAAGACGCTGGCGAGCGTATACTTACACAGGTCAGGCAGGAGAAAAATGATCTCCTGGATGCCAATACTCGGCTGAGCATAGAATTAAAAAATGTTCGTGCTCAGCTAGCTGACTCCGTGAAGGAGAATAAAAGGCTTCAACATGGCATTTTTAGTATGTGCTCAAACGAACTTTTATATATAGTTCGGCGAAGAAACGGTCTAACAACTTATGTTTGTAGGTATGCTGACTGGCCGTCCCGAAGAGGAGATGCCCGGATCCTTAGGCGCTGCAAGAGCTTTCGCAACTGCATGAATAAGTTCGGCAGGTTATGCACGGCGTCACCAAGGCCTTGTGGCCATCTATTTCCCTGCCAGGAGGCATGGGGGAGCTTGTACAGCTACTTAAAGGAGCACGGAGGCGCTTCTGATTATGGAAGATATCTGCCTGTCGACAAGGTGCGAGAGAAGCTTGGGTGATGGTGAAGACACGCTACACCAAGCTTGATCCGAATCATATGGCCCGGGTCGGACTTGTAGGGTCAGATGGGAAAGAAATCCTTGTTAGTCTGGTATATGACTAGGTAGGATTAGCCGCAAAATATTCCCAGTAGGACTGTAGACTAGACAGCCTGTTGGATGGCATAGAAGAAGTAGTGTTTGAGTCAAAGTGACTATGTACTTCGATGGACATATTTTTTCCCTAACTAGATTGTAAATCATTTGTCATGGCAGACGTTTTCGCTTCAACCCCCTGACTCAACAGTCCGGAGTGTTTCCGAATACCCGCTCGGTTATAGAAACCGGGGTACGCGTGGAAACCGGACGTAGGGGTCATAGTTGCTTGAACAGACAAGTACCCAACTAGTTATGTTATATTACATGGGTAGTAAGAAACATCTTCTAGAGATAATAGTTCCGTTAAGGGTTCCTTTCCCTGGGTACGCATGCCTTAATGTGCATGTCCGAACTACGGTCGAGAGCATAGTATATGAAAACATCTGGGGGTTTGTATTATGATAGGTAAAAGACATCTTTAGTTCACCGACCGAATATTCCCTTAAGAACGCTAGCTTTCGGCTTCACCCAGTCTGAGGTACACACTCGGAGGACCTGGCAGTAACAATCGCAGAGGTGCTCCCCTTATGCCCTAGCCGAATTAACGGGAATGTAGGGCATAAACACAAGACCCAGGCAACCCAGCTTGGCCAAAACCTAAGTCATATCGACGCATATAATGGTGAATAAAAGGTGCATATGGAAAAGAAACACATATTCAATGGGCGTGAAGCCCGGAAGATAGTTATATTAAGCTTCTACATAAGAAGCCCCCAGGTATAACGAGCGCACATACTTGAAAGTTGGTGCGTCACGAGTGTGTAATTGAGTCACACTAGAGCTTTAGGGCTAATAAATAGAAGGGAGAGTATATAATTGAGAAGTAAGTAAAAAGGAATAGAGGGAAGGAGATGAACAAAGAGTTTGGCGCTAGGCGTAGAATCTTTGGAGTCTGGCCGCGTTCCATGGGTTTGGCTCGAGTCGATTATCTGCTGCATCACGTAGGCGGTACGCTCCTCCGGTGAGAACGTTATCAATGATGAAGGGACCCTCCCACTTGGGCTTGAGCTTGTCCTTTTTATTCTCCGATAGGCATAGAACGAGTTCGCCAATATTATAAGTTTTGGCCCGTACTTCTCTGCTGTGATATCTGCGAGACTGTTGTTGATAGAATGCGGAACGAGCTTTTGTGACATCGCGCTCCTCCTCCAGGGCATCTAAATTGTCCTGCCGATCCAACTCGGCCTCTCTCTCTCTCTCTTCATACATGCGCACTCGAGGTGAGTCATGAATAATATCGCAGGGCAAGACAACCTCTATGACGTACACCATGAAGAAGGATGTATATCCGGTAGTGTGATTTGGCGTGGTCCGCAGCCCCCAAAGTACGGAGTCAAGCTCCTCAACCCAGTGCGTGTCTGATTCTTTTAAGGATCACACTAGTCTGGGTTTAATGCCGCTCATAATAAGACCATTGGCATGTTCGACTTGACCGTTTGTTTGAGGGTGATAGACAGAGACGTAATCGAGCTTAATGCCCAAGTTGCCGTACGAAGTTTTCACCTCCTCGGCTGTAAAATTGGAGCCATTATCGGTGATGATGCTGTGGGGGACACCATAGTGGTGTACGACACCTGATATAAAGTCTATCACTGGTCCGAATTCGGTAGTTTTAACAGGTTTGGCTGCTATCCATTTGGTGAATTTATCCACCATGACCAACATATATTTTTTCTTATGGGTTCCCCCTTTAAGGGGTCCGACCATATCTAGCCCCCAGAGCGCAAAAGGCCAAGTTTTGGGGATTGTTTGAAGAGCGGTAGGCGGCATATGGCTTTGGTTGGCGAAAAGCCAGCATCCGATGCAATATTGGACGAGGTCCTGTGCGTCTGATCAGGCCGCTGGCCAATAAAAACCTGTACGGAAGGCCTTGCTTAGAAGGGCCCGAGCTGCGGCGTGGTGACCGCCGAGTCCGGCATGAATTTCATCCAAGAGTTGTCGCCCTTCCTCCTTGGAGATACATCTTTGAAGTACTCCGGTAGCGCTTTTCTTATAGAGTTCTCCCTCATGGAGTTTATAGGCTTTAGAGCGCCGAACTATGCAGCATGCCTCATTTTGGTCCTCAGGGAGTTCTTGCCTATTAAGCTAGGATAAGAAGGGTTCGGTCCATGGGGCGATGACAACCATGATGATATGGGCCGAGGGTGTTATTTTGGTGGTAGAGCCCCCGACTATGTCAGTGTCGTCGGAATCTGGGATTGTGTTCGGATCCGGACTAGTATTGTCAGTCTCCCCTTGCCACACCACAGATGGCTTAAAAAGCCTTTCCAGAAAGATGTTGGGTGGGACTGGGTCGCTCTTAGCGCCAATGCGGGCGAGAACATCTACCGCTTGATTGTTTTCTTGAACCACATGATGGAATTCGAGTCCCTCGAATCGAGCCGACATTTTGATGACGACATTTCGATAAGCCGCCATTTTCGGATCTTTGGCATCAAAGTCTCCATTTATTTGAAATATTGCGAGGTTTGAATCCCCACGCACTTCCAGGCGTTGAATGCCCATGGAGACAGCCATCCGAAGACCGTGCAACAGAGCCTCATATTCGGCTGCATTGTTGGAGTCTGTGTATAATATTTGAAGTACATACTGGACAGTGTCTCCAGTGGGGGATGTTAGGACAACGCCTGCTCCCAGACCTGCCATCATTTTAGAGCCGTCAAAGTGCATGATCCAATTGGAGTATGCTCCATACTCTCACGAGTAGAAAAGGGGGCATCAGTCCCGGTTCGTAAGGGCCTTTAGTCCCGGTTCTTGAACCGGGACTAAAGGGTTGTGACTAATGCCTCCCCCCTTTAGTCCCGGTTCTAACACGAACCAGGACAGATGTGCCTCCACGTGGCCGGTGCGCTGAGCCCAAGCAGGAGGGCCTTTGGTCCCGGTTGGTGGCACCAACCGGGACCAAAAGGCATCCACGCGTCAGCATTTCAGTGGCCGTGGTTTTTGTTT
>NC_041386.1:663244815-663249527 GCF_002162155.2 Triticum dicoccoides | reverse complement strand
GGGGTTTGGGGGTTTTGGGGGGTTAATTTAGGTGTTTAATATATTGTGTTAGCTAGCTAATTAATAGAGAGAAGTGTCCTCTCTTATGTCCGTGCTTGGTCGACGCTACGTACTGTACATAGAGAGGCCCTCGACACGCTAGCTAGTAAGAAAATGAAGGGAACCATTAAGTACAGAAGTTCGTCATGCATACCGAGAGAAGTGATCGATCGACCTCTCCTTCTCCGAGAGATTGGTCGAACAACAAGTTTTCGTATTATCTATCCGACGCTACTGGCTACATACATATACAATATGTAAAATCTCTTACAATCCCCTAGCAATTGAAATCAATTTCCACATGATATTCTCCGGCTTTATTGATGATGTGGTCAAGAAAGAATCCCGCCAATTCCTCTTGAATTGCTTTCATGCGATCTTGTTCTAGGAGTTCATCCCGCATCTGCCACGTCTAATTTGAAGAAGGGGGTTAATACATATATGAATGAAACTCAACAGAAATGATGGTGTAATAAAATGAAATTGTGAATATTATTGCTTATGCACTTCATATTGTCTTTTAGAGTAGCCCCGCTTATGTTTCAAAGTCGCGTTGTAGATGAACTCGCACACGTAGTATCCACAGAAATCATTCCCTTGTTCCTGCCACAAGCACTTTACGAGAAATAGAGGTCAATCAAACTGATAATGAAGCATTATAAATGGCATTGATGAAAGTACAACTATAGAATCAACGGGAGATGCGCGCAACTAGCTAGCTAGTAGTACTTACTTTCGGGTATGTATATCGCAGCTCCTTCGGCAGTCCCGGAACTTCTGCAGTGAACTGTTTCCAAACCCTGCAAGACAAAGAAAATAAATATTATTACTTGAGATATCAGGAAATGAACAAAAAGTTGCCGATATGGTGTGATAAATGATCGATTGAACTTACTTGTTGAGTATTTTAGTCATGTCCGCATAGGTTTGGGGATCTTTTCTTCTCGAGTCTAAGACGTTTACTACTCCCCGCTCAAGCTTAATCTCCAGAAGAACATAGTGGAATCTGCGCACGCATGCATAACGCATCAATTACATTACTATAACCTCGCTCGAGTAATAAGGGAAACCGAATATGCACACGACAGTAACACTCACTGGGAGTTGTAAGGAAAGAGTATTAAATCTTTGTTTTGATTTTTGATCAACGATTGTAGCAAGTTCTCCTCGGCCTCTGCGGGGTGCTTTTTAACCAGAAATTCATCTATGATATTTGTGTTAATGAACCCAATATCATACATTTCTTGTTTTTTGCACTCGACGATCTTCAATCTGCATAATATAGTGAGGATAATTAATTACAAATACATGCAATGAAAGAGCCGAGCTATATATAGAGACTTAATGACAGAAATAGTACTTACAGACAGTAGCAAAAGACTATTAGTTTATCGAGGGCCTTTTGATTGAAGAACACGAAGAACTGATCAAATGGAACAGTCAACAGATCAGTTGCAACGAGGTCGTGCTCCTCTTTAATATTCAGATACAAAGCATTCGTCCCCCCAGACTCTCTGCAGGTTTTCATGTACCAATTATGGAATCTTCGCATCATAGTTGTCAGAGATTTTTCATCTTTGACGAGAGGCTTCCCGTACTCGTATTTGTGTTCGTCCACCTCCAAGAAATCAGGAAGTTGATCGTCAGGCAGGTAATCTCCAAGATTGCCATAACCGGCCACCATCCCCGGAGCATTAGACACATTGAGCGGGGGGCACGATTGCTCTGCTTGTTCGCCGAGCTGGGCAATTTTTTTCCCAGCTGCTCGTTCTTTTAACCTTTTATCACTGACAGTACTTCCCGACCGCTGGGCTTCGAGATATGTCTGTTCAGTAATGCGCTGATAGTTGGTTCTCGGTGGAGACTTTGGTGGTTTCCTCAGGGCATCGATAGTGTGCTTTGCTTTCACCGGATCTACCTTCTCCTTCGGAGGTGGATGTCTCTTTGCTTTCACCCCTTCAAAGAAGTCCTTCACGTGGGCCCGCATGATCGTCTCGTTTTCCTCCTCGGTCCTCTCGTACGGTAACTTCTCTAGAGGCTTGAGAGGTGGACCGTATCTGTATTGCCTCCTGCCTCTGCTGGTTGCTGTACTACTAGACGCTGGAGCAGACGGAGCGGCTATGGCGCCTGTCTTCTTTCGTGCTTTCTTACGAGGCGGAGGAGAAGGACTACGACGCGCCGGAGCAGCCGAGGCGGCGACGGGTCTCTTCAGCCCTTGCTGGCGAGGCGGAGAAGGAGGAAGGTGCTGGCTGCTCGGGCGTGCCGGCGCAGGCGGAGAAGGAGGCGAAGTGCCATCACACGCCAGAGAAGGAGGAGGCTGCTGGTTGCTCGGGCACGCCGGCGCAGGCGGAGAAGGAGGCAGAGTTCCACCACGCACCGGAGAAGGAGGAGGCTGTTGGCTGCTCGGGCGCGCCGGCGCAGGCGGAGAAGGAGGTGGAGTGCCGCCATGTGCCAGAGAAGGAGGTCCAATGCCCTGATCGACACTCGCCGGAGGAGGAGGCGGTGGAGGACGCGGAGTGCCCTGACTCGCCGGAGGAGGAGGAGGAGGCGGAGGCGTCCAGTTCGGAAGGTTGATGAGCTCCTTCCGCCATAGGCATATTCTTCAGAGCAGAACCCAGCCTAGTCTTCCCTTCACCGGTAGGGTAGTCAATCTGGAGGTCCTCAAATCCCTCTGTTATTTCATCCACCATCACCCTGACATATCCTTTTGGAATCGGCCGGCAGTGATAAGTTGCGCCTTGTTCAATAGGATAAACAGAGCCAACAGCCGCCTTGACCTTCAAATTCATCCATCGCGTCATAATGTGGCAATTTTGAGCCCCCGTGATAGCATCCACGGGATAGCTAGCAGGAGCCATCAAGACATGCTCCGGCTGAAGCAGCTCGGTGGAAGCCACGCTGCTTCTCCGCTGAGATGGCGGGGTAGCTTCGGCGGAAGCTTCGGCAGGTTGTTTGTTGCGATATGCTTCTCGTTCCTATAGCCCCATTACCCTTTCGTGTAGCGCCTGCAGTTGGCTCTGCTCCAGTTTCTTCCTCCTCTTGTGGGTTTTGTAACCCCCTGCGTCCGGAAAACCAACCTTCCACGGAATGGAGCCTAGCGTGCCTCGTGTCCGTCCAAGGTGCTCAGGATTCCCGAGGGCCATTGTGAGCTCGTCCTTCTCCCTTTCTGGAACGAACGTCCCTTGCTGCGCTGCATGGATATACTGCCGAAGCCTTGTGACTGGTGTTTTCAGTTGCTCGTCCGTCCAACGACACTTCCCTGTTACAGGGTCCAAGGTTCCGCCAGCCCCG
Source organism: Triticum dicoccoides (assembly GCF_002162155.2). Lineage (NCBI taxonomy): Eukaryota > Viridiplantae > Streptophyta > Magnoliopsida > Poales > Poaceae > Triticum > Triticum dicoccoides. Next base: position 663,246,197 of record NC_041386.1, on the reverse strand, counting down.
AAGAACCAAGTCCGGCAATGGTCTGGCCATCTCATTGTCTCCGGTTCGATCCCTTTATCAAGCAGATCATTCTCAGCCTTGGACCACTTAGACCGGGCTTGCAGGTAGCCACCTGACCCCGTGCGATGGTGAAACTTCTTCTTCGCAGCATTTAGCTTGATTGTCGCCGACATCTTCTTAATCTTTTCCGATGTCGTGTAGGCCACAAATGCGGGCCAGTGATCTCTGATCTTCTCATATTTGCCGATGAATTCTGGTGTCTCTTCTTTGACGACAAACTTTCTCAGCTCTTTCCTCCACCTCCTGAATAGGTCTGCCATCTTCTTAAGAGCACAAGACTTGATTAGTTGCTCTTTAACTGGTTTCTCCGGATCCTCCTCTGGCGGTAGGGTGAAATTTGCCTTCAGCTCAGTCCAAAGATCATCTTTCTGCATATCATTGACATAAGACACCTGAGGGTCTTCCTCCTTAGGCTTATACCATTGGTGGATGCTGATCGGGATCTTGTCCCTAACAAGAACCCTGCACTGAGCAACAAATGTGTTCTTTGTCCGGATGGGTTCAATCGGTTCGCCGTTGCGCGCGATTGCTGTGATCTCAAACCTTTCATCCGAGCTCAACTTTTTCTTCGGGCCTCGTCTCCTTACCGAAGTTGTGCTCGATCTGGAGGGCTAGAAAAACGAAGAAAGTTAATTAATATGTGTACATATACCAAAACAATGAATGCATCAATTAACTAGTCAGCACGGGCTTAACTAATATATATATATACCTGGCCGGACTCGGTTCGGTCACCGGAGCAGTCAACACGGTCTCCTTCTTGTACCTCCATTGGGTCATCACCAGAGCCATCATGAACATAGCCCTCTTCTTGTACCGGCATTAATGGGCCGGAGCCATCATGAACATAGCCCTCTTCTTCACCCAGTCCTTCCTGACCAACGATGTCGTTGAAAATGACGCAATGACATCAGTTCCTTCTGCGATTATCTCCCCCAACATCGCTTCTGTTGCTTCATCTCGGTAGTGCTCCATAGTTTCTGCAAATATTTACAACATGTCAATTATTATTCAAACATGGTACAGATGGATATATATTAGTGGCAAACGTATAACTAGCTAGCTAATCACAATAAGGAATCATGTTAGTGGCCTCGACGCTGCTTCTCTAGGGTTTGGGGTGGCCTAGACAACGCTTCAAGGGTTTGGGGTGGCCTCGACACAACGCTTCAAGGGTTTGGGGTGGCCTCGACGACAACGCTCTTTTAACTTGGTAAATTTGGGTGGCCTCAAGAGAGTTTGTTGGGTAGGGGCGCAGCGGGAGGGGGTAGGAGACCAACATCGTTTTTTCTCTAGGGTTTGGGTGTCCTCGAGAGTTTTGG